>NC_060170.1:5278145-5314998 GCF_021292245.1 Micropterus dolomieu | reverse complement strand
TAAATGCCGTCCATTTACTTCTAAAGCACAGTATGAAGCAACATCATAAGGGTCAAAATAGCAGTTTTAGATCTTGTGGTTCTTTTGCACAAACTCCTAAATAAAGGTTTTTAATCAATTACCACACTGGAAATCTGAACCAGGTAGTATTACAGTATAGAAAAACTGTATCCATTGTACAGAAAGCGTGTGGACCAAAGGTACAACACTGCACTAGTACGTTAATCTGTCCATTATCGTTTTCTGTGTCAATCATATGCTTAACTGCCTTTACTGCTGCAGGTTTTTAAAGGATGTTAGTAAAAAACAATTTAACAGGGATGAAAGGTGATTGGGGTGTCTGTAATCAACACCTAACAGGTAACTTGATCAATGAGTCCGATCCCCCCAGAACTTCCTGAAACACCCCACCATATGCCCCATCTTTGTCACATTTCTCAATGTCTTTCTCTCATTCGCTTCTTTGTCCTCGGCTTTAGGATGATATGCACAGAGTGATTGACCAGCAGCTGATGGACAAGTACCAGGACGAGTGGCGCTCGGCCCCTTCTTCCCTGTCGGGGTCGTCGAGGGCCCACGGCGGTCAGTCCTCCAGACGAGCTCACCGCATCTCTGACCGGGACAAGAGACTTTTCTCTTTTTTCAAAAAGAGCTGAGCTCCATTGGACTGGCCCTGAGCACAGCAGACAGACAGAGACAGACGAGGCGAGGGAGAAGGAGGGGTGACATCACAGTACGGGGGTAACAACACAGCCAAAGACGGGCAGTCGCACACACTGAGTTTTGGGGGGGGGGGGGGCATTTTGCACTTTATCTGTCCCATTACTCTTCTCCTCGCTGACTAATTGGTGACACTGAGCGATAGAAATGTAAGAATAGGACTTCCCCAGAGGCTTTGCCTTCAGTCCCTCTCAAAGAAAGTTATCGGTCTTACAGAACATGAACAGGGTCACAAAGTTTACCTCCAAAGAGGAAGGTTTCCTTGTAGTGCCTACGACCATCTCTACTAGCCCACTGCCAACTTTGTAGAGAGGGAACACTATGTAACTGTTACTGTATGCATCCCAGTTATCAGGCCAAGGAGTCTGGGGAAAGACATTGCAGGGTTGTGGGAAAAGATGAGGATAGTAAGACAGAGCTGTACGTCAGAATATGATGATCCATCCTCTGGGTGGAGAGCAATGATGCTCAGCCAGACCATATGTGATCTCTCAGGTTTATTCATTTGTTCAGGGGATGTTCAAAACATGAGTCAACAGCTTGATATATCAGGACCATAGTGTGCTATATATCTGACAAAACAAGTGACACAAAGAACGCTCAGTTTCTTATTGACAGCCATGCAGTTTTTTTTAATTTCAGTGAGAATTTACCATTTTTAAAGCCCCAGGCCCGAACTTCCAATAAAAAAGATGAAAACTTTTAAAGGGATACTCCAATGATTTAGTCATAAAGTTTTGGGACTCACAATAGATGTATTACAGCTGCATCAAACAATATATGTAATATTTTTATATAAACAATGGAACAGTCCCAGCAGGATTTCAAAGGATTGTTGCGACCTGAAAATGCCTGATTTTGCAGCAGTTGCGATGTTTTGGTGCATTTTTGTGCGATGAAATTGTAGAAATGAGTGAAAACTGCAAAAGTGTGATTTTGAACTTTAGAAATATAGTTGAATCATTAAATGGTCCTTAACCCTTACCCTGCATATTTAAATCAGCTTACCTTGATTCTTTTATCGCTTGCAGTTGACTGCGATGCAGCACCCTCGTCTGGCGTACTCCATGAGTTTCTGCCATTCTCCCTGTATGTTTTGCGGTGGCAAAGAGTTTCCTTTTATGTTCGACCACAATACTTTTGAAAAACAGTTTTCCCCCGCTTTGGTACAGCAGATCTGGATACTTTTTTTCACGGACCTTTGCTGTTTTTGTAGGCAAATATGAGATGTTGGTATTACACATACATCTCTGCTGCGTCTTGTAAACAAGGAAGTGAGTTTGCTGACATAGGTCAAATTTGCTGAAAAGTTGCGGTGATTGATCAAAAAAGCAAGTCGCGCTGAATTCACTGGGATTTGTTGAATTTGTGTTAATAGTTCTGATCAAATAACTGTGTGTAATGTGAAAGGGGTCACTCATAGTCTAACCTACAGAAAATTATCCCCCGACTCTGCAGTCCCACTCTTTTAGCCCATAGTTTTGGTTTTACGGCCCACACCTTTCCTGTTTCGGTTCAGTCTCACTGCTCTCTTCAACCCTGTTTTCACCAGCAAGCAGCTGATAAACTGTACCTGCTCAGCAACAAACTGATGAAGTTAGTATCTAATGGGTGAACACAGTGAAGCATTTAGCAGCTAAAGAGCCAGATATGTCCCTTGGGAGAGACCAAAACTGAGCTAAAAGAATAATGAAAATTGGCCTTAAAATGACTGCTAATGTTGTACCAACAATATTTAGTTCAATCATCAATCAATCAGTGCAGCTTTAAAAAAAATCAAATTCAAAGCAGCAGAAACTGATACATTGTGATTTTTAGTCTCCAAACCAAGTTCCAAAAACAATGGATCCTACATTTCCCATAATGCAACAAGTGCTCTTTTCATTAGACTCTTCCCGCCATATTCCAGAAGCCCAGTTTGTCACACAGGTTTTCTGTTATATATATGTAGTCTCCAAGCTTAAGTTCAGAGACTTTACAAAGCTCCTCCCATGACTACAAACTTTTATGAGTAAAATCAGTGGAGTTTCCCTTTAAAACTGTACTCATGTTTGTCCCCCAAAAGTAATGGCGCATATCACCATGGTTAAGTTTCATTTACCATACTGAAGTAAAACAGAATCAGCTTGAGCAGGACAAGAGGATCCTTAAATTGAGTGTCACGTCTGTATGAGGCCTTCACTTTCATCTCCAACATCTGAATAAACCTGACTGAAGTTAGTCATATCATTTTTCCACAGTTTGCGTTCAATTTATGAAAACTTTTATTTTTCAAAGAGAAAGGCGCTGTCCAACATTCTCCTCATGATGTCAATCACCTAGTTGACCAAATTTTCAAAATGTTTACATCAGCATGGGAAGGAGGAAGGACTACGTAGATTGCTCATCAACTCTCCAAGTCACTCAATCCAGCTCCACAATAACCTGTTGAACTTTCTGTCATTAAAAGGCACATCGGTGCAGAAACTCCACTGAACTTCCTCTGCAGTGGTCAACATCTGAGCTACTTTGGTTCAACACTAATAGAAAAGGTCTACCTCCATTCTCATTGCTTCAATACTTCATGGGCACTTTAATTTCTTAGCTGCCGGGCTTCCGTTTTAGGTGACATACAGTATCTGTGACTCCATTGATTATACAGAACATGTTGACCTGAAATCTCTGAGCATCGATGACTTACAGTGTGACACAGTGATGTCTCATGTCTGTCTGTGTTTGTACTCATGTCTAATGCAACTGTGCAAACCTATGCAGGTGTCTTCTTGTCATCTCAGCTGGTTGTTGGGAAGGATCAACCCAAAGAATGATTTTTATAACAAGTCGAATAGGTTTGGACGAAATCGATATATTTATAAGAAAAAATGCATACCTTTTGAATGAAAATCTTTTTTTAGAGAGAAATATACCCGTACATTGTAATTTCTAGGCAGTTTTTTCATGTGTGTCCTAACCGTGAGCAGGAATTATCACTCATATGTATGTTTATTTGACCGTTTGGGTTTGGCATGCAGTGGAGTTGCCCAGAGATTCATGAGTCCTTCTGAGTTTCACCCAAATAATTCACCTATATGACACATAATTTAAGAAGCCTCATGAATCTCCAATTAATCCAAGAGTGTCCAACTCTTGATAACACTTCCTGATAAGTCACCCTTTCTAAACAGTTTAAAAACTATAATTAATAGTTTTTTTTAACTGTTAAGAAATAGTTCACTAATGCTTTATAGATATATTCTTCATTAAATCAATTCCTCTGTGACACATCCACCAATGTTTCCTTGAGCAAGACTTAACCCCTAGTTGCTCCAGAGGCGTGCGACCTCTGACATATATAGCAATTGTAAGTCGCTTTGTCAGGTAAATGGCATATTATTATTATTATTAATTCTAAGCCATTAATTAGAAAAACCTTTGGGTTGCCAGGTTGTAAAAAATCTTTCTGGCTGTTACATCATTGAACGAGTTGTTAAAGGAGTAGTTAGACATTTTTGGGAATACATTTACTTGCTTTCTAGCATAAAGTAAGGTTACAGCCAGAAAGCGAAATAAAGGTATTCCCAAAAATGTCAAACGATTACTTTAATAGTTTATAAAGGGCATTAAATGTCAAGTGCAGTAATAAACATTAATAAATCATTGATAAAGAGTCAAGTTTCTCACTTTCTAATGAACCAATAGCAAAAGTCAGGAAATCATCTGTAAATAATATAAATGTTAATGAGATAAGTTATAGACTGGACAAAAATCTGCACTTGTAAATAAATCGTTAATAAATTCATTTTGGTCCTTTCCCAGGAGGTCAGAGGTCAAACGATGTATGACGATTGTATGAGTCTTCCTGATGAGTTAAAGAGCTAAAAAGACAAATCACAAGCCCTTCTGATTGAGGATAAACACCAGCCATAGAGATTTCCACAACTTGGAAACCCCAAGATGTGTATTATTTTTTGGTTAACGAGGAAAGCTTCATTGATATTAAGATTCTCTTTTTCACTAGTTTCCCAGATAGGCAGCACTAACCATGAGTAACAGAGAAACGAGGGTGACACAAAAAAATATGTCAGTGTGTTAAGCAGAAAAGTAATGTAATTTCTTCCGAAAAGCAATCAAAATGTCAACTTAAAACAACGCAAAGGGGATGTATGTAAGCACAAAATTCAAAACAATATGTCATCAAGATTCTAAAACACCTCAAAACATCTACAGCCAGAAGAGAGAACACCAGTTTCTGCAGCAAGAGAGCAAATTTTGCAGTGTTAATTTTAAGAGCATTATGTTCCAGGCATTAGTTAATGATTTATTAACCATTAGTAAAGCCATTAAAAACTCTGTCTAAAGGGTGACTTATTAGAAAGTTCTTTCGCTGCGATCCTGTCTGAAGGGACGTGAGCAGAAACATGTTCCTCTTCCAGGCAGAAATATATGAAAAGTGTGAAAGTGGGTGGATTCAAAAGCTGAACCTTCAGGATCTTTGTGTTTGGAGTTTGGGACTCCCTTCCATTGGCTGATCGACAGATGAGGAAAAGAATCCCAGCTGCCTGCAGCAAGCTTGGATTAAACTCACTCCTACCATGACCAGACACCAATTTGTCCTGCTTCATGTTACATTTTAGTTAGAAAAACTGTAACATATTTGGTTCTGTCCACTTTTTGTCCTAACTCCTGTTTGTGTTTCTTGTTTGACTCTTTGTATTGTTCAAGACTATCGCTGTACTGATTCATTTTCCAATCTGAAGCATTTTTAAAACGCCGTCTGCTGCGTGTTTCTGTGCTAAACATCCTGATGTTGCCGTGGGTCGAGCGTGTGTTGCAGTGACAGACAGACATGCTATTGAGTGTGTTTCCTGTTGCTTGTCTCTGCTTGGTCGGATGTTGTTTTGGAATTCAGTGCTATCGGTGGGCTCATTGTGCTCCGTGTGAGTGCTTCCATTCACCACTTACGGCACTTCAGTTACAGAATGCTTCAAACTATTCAAAATATTTATCATGCAATTTTCTTAGCATTTTGGGGATTTTTTGTACAAATAAATACTTTACAATCTGCTTGTCTCCCCTGACTTGGCCTTTAAATACAGACACTTTCCTTGTGTGGTTCTCACAGTCAGGTATGTTTTAAATAAGGTGAAGACGCTTCCATCTTTCTTTGAATTATGAGAACACCATCATCTACAGAGAATTAAACAATAGCAGGGAGAAGGGACCTAACAGAAGATTTATAAAATGGAATTTGTGGGATTATATGTGACTACCTGCATGACGAGGGCAAACAGCAGTGAGAAGCAACATGAGCAAGCCTATCATGATGTCTTCTTGTCAACTCAGCTGGTTGTTGAGAAGAATCAAGACAAATTATGTTTTTAATAAAAAAGTCAAATAGGTATGGATGAAATCAAAATACTGTATACCTTAGAATGAAGGTCTTTTAGTAGCCATGCTAGTGGTGTGGCACTATGAATGGAAATTTCAGTCAGTGCACTACTTCGGTCTGAAATACCTCAACAACTATCAAATAGCTTGGCATAGAGTTTGGTACAGAAACACATGGTGACTTGGCGATCCCCCGTCTTTTCCTCCAGCACCAGCACCACCAGCAACACCCACTGGATGAATTGCACCTTCATGGTGAATTGCAATAATGTTGGTGATCCTCTGACTTTTCATCTAGCACCTATCATCAGGTCAAAACTTGTCCAAGCATTTGGTTCATGACTAAATACCTTAAAAACTAATGTAGTTCCCATCAGCCTTAGCCGTACATTGTTCTGTGCTAATTAGCAAGTGTTAGCATGCTAACACTCTAAACGAAGGTGAACATGGTAGATGTAACCTGCTACAGCTTGTTAGCATTGTTATTGTGAGCATGTTTGCATGCTGATGTGAACAATTAGCTGTCTTAGTGCAGTCTCACAGAGCTGCCAGCATGTCTGTAGGCTTAAGTCTTGTTTATACCTATGGTTTATGTCCATTTTCAAAGGAATGGCTGCAAGTATCTCTTTCAGTCTCTGCATCTACCAGCCTCAGAGGTGGGTATTCAACCTCAGTACCCTGAGAGTACCTCTTGATTGTTCCAAAGTAAATCATTCTATCAGACCTTTTTCACAGGAGACATTTTGCGCAGATCAGGTCTGACATGATCGGAATCCACATGTATGCATCAGTCATCAAAAGGAGTCCTGCTTCTGCCGTGGTTTGTAAATTCCAGCTGTGTCACACCTCAGCTGGTGAAAATACTTACATAAAGGATACACTGGTGCGAGGGTGCTTTAGGCCAGCCTTTTCTCTCCTCAAGATGCATTTTAGGGCCCAATCCTATTCCCCAGCGTAAAGCCTAGCCTCTGAGCCCTCACATCCATGTCACTTGGTAAGTGCTGAATGTGAGAGGCTGCAAGGGCCCAAAATGGTACAATGGGCAGCATTGCACTTTGCTAAATATCACGTTCCATTACCTTGACTATGCCAAAAGAACTGTGGGTGTTTTACTTCCTTCAAAAGGCACTGAAGTGACAGACTGTCTAATTTGAAGGTATGCAGGCTCTTTCTGAGCAAACTGATGGTGGACAAGAGGTCATTTTTAAATAATCAATTTTCTCCTTTTTATCAATACAGCATCATACATGTAAACTTTTTTCTGGTAGTTCTCCTTCCATGTTTCCTTTTTGTTTTTTTTACACCAGCTTCCCTTTGTAAACCAGTGCTTTATGCCGTAACACTATGAGCTGTGGGTAATTCCCTCAGACAAAATCTGCAGAGATGCAGACTTACAGAAAGTCTGCAAAAAAGGGCTCAAAATGTCTGTGGGAGAGCCCTCTTGCACTTGCCAATTTGACAGTGGGACAGCCATAAGCCCTCATGTGGAAATTAAGATTCAGCCCTAGAATATCCATGGCCCGCCCAGCTCTGCTTCTGATTGGCTAGTTAGGGTAAGAATATCAGGGTAAGCCAATCAGAGGCACAGTAGGGCAGGTCTGGCCTTTGCCATCCCATGAAATATACATATCGCTTCAGGGTCACAAGCGACAAGGTGACAACAGAAATGAAAAGAGTTATAAAGTTACTAGTGATGTGTGGAAAATGTTTAGTTTAGGATGATCACATTTGCTCCCCTTAGTTAATAACTGATGATAGCAAGACAATGACAACAGTTTGTGTTTCCCATTTCTTTTTAAAACATTTAAAATTATGTAAAACCAAAGACAAGCAAGCAAGAGGCTTCCCAAAGACCGGTACACACTTCCTCCCATACAATTTTATTCACAGAAAGCAAAAAATAAAAAGACACAGGTTTATGAAGTAAGACCAAGTCTCAAAGCACTGACAAATGAGATCAGTCATTATGTGTCAAATATTTATTCTTTTAAAACTTTTATTACTGATTAAATTCATGTAGGGAAAATTGAATAGTACATCTCTTTTTCTCCAGTGTACAGCAAACCACAGCTGACGAGTGTGTTTCAACCATAGCACACAGTTTGGTGTGCTAATTATGTGTGTATGTTCTATCTTGAATATAAACACACAAATATATTTATATATACATACACGTAATGAATAGAAATCATAAAGTGAGAGATTTTATACTATTCCTAGGCCCTGGAGGTCTCCGTGACCTCTCAACGTGTATCAGGATCCCAAACCGGCTGCCAGAGTCTGCCCAGAGGATGAAAACTAAATGTTTCCAACAGAAACTTAGCCAATACTTACAGCTCACTCCATTTTTACTCTCCCAATTCAAAATAGAAAATGAAATATGTCAGTAATAGACATTGAAGGATGCTTTAGCCACTGTGACAAACCCTGTACATGGAGAGGGAGAGGAGCTTAGGCCCAAACACTGGGATCCAGTGCTGCAGTTCATCTCCATTTGTTCTTTTATTAACAGTCCCACTGTCTGCCACGCTCTCATCACGGATGCCAAAAACACTGTCCGGTAACACTTCAGTTGAGCAGGTAGCAGGGGTTGTGACAGAGAAAAGCAAAGAAAAACATGACATCAGATAAGAATATTCTGCAAGCTGAGAAAATGCAGTAAATCCACGACAGTCTAAATGCATGTCAGGCATCAACTTTTTTATACCCCTTCAAACAAAGTGTTACAGGCTCAAAAACAAGGGCAAGAACCACAGTCTGCTATGGATTGGAGGTCACCGCGACTACTACGAGAAGCCAGTTTCCAAGAGCCTCCTCGTGCCTACTGATGGACCAAAAGCAGGAGAAGAGTCCGTCGCTGTAAGAGGTGCTGATATGTGGGCGTTGGGGCTGCAGAAATACAGAAGGGGGAGAGGGAAGGAGGGCAGCCCTGAGCGCTTCCTGAGGACTCAACAGGGCCCCATCAGACCACGATTCACCCTGCCTCTTGGCCTACCAGGGGCCACTATGGCAACAGTCCAATGAGAGGTGCCACTGACCTCTTCCGTACTTTTTTCCATAATGTTGGCAGTATCATTGTTTAAAAAACAAAAATATGGAGAAGAGGTTTAAAAGCAAACTCTGAAAGCGTAGTAAGACTGCAGTAAAGGGTGCTTTCAGAGCCTGACATCCCAGGAGTGGATGAACTGCTCTGTCACACAAAGAAAAAGTAAAAAAAAAAAAAGAAATAGAACATTAAATCAATCATTGGCTCAGCACTACTGGGGCTTAGACAGGAGAGGGTGGGAAGCTTGGCAAAATATAAACACAGTGAAACAAAACATGACAAGTCACCAGTTCTGTCCATCGGATTAGTTGCTAAAGGTCGTCTACCAATCATCATCATGCGTGCGATTTATTTCCCCCATCAAGTCAAATAAAACAAAATCTAGCAGTTCATGATCTCTTGGCAAGAGCCATGGTAACACAGGTGTCTGAAATGTTGACTCAGACTGCATTGCATAAACCCCCACCCACCCCCAAAAACAAAAAAAACACACAATAGAAAGAAACAAATAAATCCAAAAAAGGTGAGCCCTCCTTCTCCTCAGGCGCAGAGTCTGACTCGACTCTAAATGTCCCGTGTGCAGTGGAATGAGAAGGAGAGATGAGATACTGATGGAAGAATATGGGGATTATGTGGATATAAATCTGAGCATTATGGCGGTCAGTTGTCAGCTTGCAGATCCTTTAAGAAAAAAGGACCTCAGGTCAATAGCGCTCATCTGCTGAATTCCAAATAAAACTTGATCTGACGTCTAATAAAATCTGTACATTTTTAAGTCTTTATGATTAATTTGTCCAAAAGGGACATTTTTTTCCATTTATTTATTTTTTTTTATCTTTCACTGTATATTTATTAAATCTTTATCTGCTCTTTAATTTAGATGCTCGGAGTCCCATCTTGTGTGTATGTGTGTGTGAAGAAAAGGTGCTGCCGGCCTTTTGTGGATGGCTTGGAGGTTGCTAGCAGCACTTTTTCTTTCGTTTACTGTTCCGGGTGAGTTTGACCACGTCGTTCTGTTGCTGTTGCTGCTGCTTGGCTAGCACCTCCTTTTTGGCTCTTAGCACTAGCTCTGTGATGCAGTTAAACATCTGAAGGAGAAACACGAAACAACGATGTTGGGTGAGTACAGCAATCAGCCACATCAAACACAGCAGTTTATGAAAAGTATGCAGATCAGCTCTTTAGACTGTAGGATAGAGACTGCTTCAACCAAGAATGGCTGAAAGCTGTTCAATAGGTCAGAGTTTTGGGTTTTCCAATCAGTATTCTGGTATTTGCATAGCATTAAAGAAACAGTTAATCATTTCCAGAAATATGTTTATTATTGCTGAGAGTTAAAAGATTAAGTCGATACCACTATCATATCTGTCTGTTCAATATGAAGCACAGCCAGCAGCCTGTTAGCTTAACTTGGCTTAGTTACGCTTTAGGAAATTATGATTGTGAGAAACTATGTTTTCTCACAGTTTTCTGATATTTATACACCAAATAATCATCATCAAGAAAATGAATGGAGTAACTGACAAAGAAAATAATCGTTAGTTGCAGCCCTAGTGTGTATTTCCACAAAACTATTTCTTTAAAGAATTTGTATGATAAGCCACTGCACATTTAGCTCACTGAGGCCCCGATCAGACAGAGAGCGTTTTGCAGGTTTATAAACGCGAGATGTCTTTTCGGTTGAATTTGGAAAAGAGCAGTGAGCTGCGTTTTTTTAAAATGTTGCTAGGCAACCACCAAATCAGCTGTCCTGTCAGTCGTCAGTCTAATCAAAGATTATAACGCCAGCAATCTGCAATCTTTGGTTTTCTGCTAAGTAATTGTCATATTAGCAGAAACTTGATCACAACTCACAGGTCTGTCTTTTGTTGCTAAAACATCTGCTGTAACAAAACAGACAAACAGAGGGTGAGAGGTGTACAAACACGCAGGAGACAGGGAAACGGAGATCCATGTGGGTAGCCTATATGAGACCTTCATGTAGTACCACCAGTTGGTCCAGGAGCTTCGTCTTAATGATGGTCGGTTCAAGGCTTATTCAAGTCGGGGACAGTTTGTTGCAGTCTCCGGACAATCCAAGCAACTGTCACCACAACTGAGGGCCCATCTCTCCATTCATTTGACTGGACAATGGGAAAAACGTGAATGACATCTGGAGCTTTTCTGCTCAGAGTTGAATTTTTCCCAACTTCGTGCATCAGAGTGCTCCTTCAAAAACGCAAGGCGCAGCAGGCACCTAAAGGCTCGTGCAGACTACACAACATGCCGTCTTGTGGCGGGAGTCTTGAAGTCGTTGTGGCGTTCACACTACTTGACTGATCGGTGACAGGGGGTCACACACTACACGAGCTGACAAGGACTCCGTCACGCGACGCTGGTCTCCAAACCACGTTTTTTCAAGAAAACACGTGAAATGTGGCGAACCTACACACGAAACAGCTGTTTGTTATTATAAAGCTAGCAATTATAAAGACAAAGAAACTGGGTGAAAGAATGGATTAGCACACGCAAGTGAGTAAAAAGCGTTTTGCAGTGAAAAGTAGCTGCCTGCTCTGCCAGCTGCCTGCTCTCATTGGCGATGTGTCGGGGGGGCGTTTTGATGCGTCCTTGATTACCTCACACCGCAGATCGATCACTGATTTACCCCAGATTACAGCCCGACGGTCACCGAGCTCGCCGACCAGCCAATCAGGCTTAAAATCGTGTAGTGAGACCTAGGCTTAAAACGCGAGGCACTCAGGGCGCATAAACAGCCTGCAAAACGCTCACTGCCAATAGAAAACAATTTAAAAAAGGCGCCTCTCTTGCAAAAAATGCATTCTTTCTTGATTGGGGCCTGAGACAGCCTACTGTCCAGCAGGTTTTTCAGATTCTAATTCAAGTCTTCAGCTGAGCTGCTCTGCATACCAGGCATGTCCCAGGAACTACTCCACACAAACACATCAGTCTGCAAACAGTCTGAGGCGGAGACAACAGAAACAAGGAGTTACCTCTTCAACATTGATGTTCTCTTTTGCACTCGTCTCAAACAGGTTGATTCCCATCTGCTCGGCAAACTTCTGCGCGTCAGTCGTCTCGACCACCTTGGAGTTGGGGTCGTCGTTTTTGTTTCCCACTGAAAACAGAAAATATTCACAAGGAGTGCCCAAAGTCAAAACAAAGCTAAGAACAATTCTTCACGCTGCCTGCAAATAAAAAAAGATGTGCACTAGATTCAAGGGTGTTGTCTATTTTTAGGTGAACGATGCAAAGGTGAAAACAGTTTACTCACCTAATATTCGGCACACATCATCACAGTTTTGGTTAATTTCATGTAGCCATCGTTTGACGTTGACGAAGGACTCGGCACTTGTGACATCGTATACCACTATGACTCCATGTGTTCCCCTGTAGTATCTGAACATGCAAAGAGAGCGAGAGAGACACAGTCAGCCATTACTGACATTAGGTATCTCAGGGAGTCCCAGAAATTATGATTTGAAAATATAGCTACATAGTGTGAACTAGAATACCTGAATACAACATGGCACGATTACAAGGGCCTGAAAACTAGTTAGCAAGTGAGCAGAGTTGAAGTTGAAAAAGTTAGCTAAAAGTAACGAATACAGAGTAGAAATAGTTATCTAAATGTTAATGATCTATATTGTGTAGTCTCAGAACTGGTGTTTTCTACATCACATTCACCCGATTAGCTCATTCATACATGCTAACAGAAGCAATGTGGGCTTCAGTGTCTTGTCCAAGGACACTTTGACATGCAGACTGCTGGTAACTGGACAATCGCTCTACTTCCTGAGCCACAGATGCCCCCCAGTAATTGATAAAGAGTGGAAATAGTTAGATAAAAGTAATAAATGGACAGGAGAATACTTTGCAAAAATATAATAATATTTGGATATTTAATATATCCACTTTTATATAATCAGTTATTATAAAAACTTCTAATTGTCTAGCCTGACTAAATAAACTGCTACAATAAAGCAACACTGAAATACCCCAGGACAGCATGTGTGATTGCTTGAGAAAAAGAGGAGCCCACTGAGAACAACATCTGCCCCAGAAAGACAACTAAACCAGAATGTGACAGCCGGACAGTTCAACTGTGAACCAATAGCCAAGCTTCAAACAGTGCGCCAGGCCCCAGAAAGGGAGCGACCCCGGCGTAGCTGCACTCGGCAAACAAACACAAAGAACCTTTTGTCAGCCTTACTGTGTGTGTGTGTGTGTGTGTGTGTGTGTGTGCGCGCGCTGCTGCCTGGCGTGACCAGTGTGGCGATACAGTGTTGTCTGAGCATGTCCCTGATGTCCAGTAGTAATGGGCCACCAGACAGCCGGGGTGGATGGCTATGTGTGTGTGTCTGCTCAGTGCACATGAAAAGAGAACCATAAACTGCCAAACACACACAGCAGGCATGGGTGTGGCGCCCAACCTGCAGTGACCTTTTCTGCAGTATAACTCTGCACTTAACAGTATAATAAAATTTTAAGAAACTGGACTTCCCTCTCAAAAATCATCAATCAAGGGGTACCCTTATGGTCTAGAATATTTTCTGTTTAAATTAAAAACTTAAAAGCTGTATTTTATGTTATTCTGGGACTTTAAAGGTCCTGATTTGGACCTGAGGCTGAGAGCAGCCATGTGTCACCCACAGGCACACAGCTGCAGGGTCTGACATAAGGCTACCATGCAAGGTTAGTCTTCATGAGTGGACCGATCAGGTCTCTGCTTGTGATCCAGCTCCACAGTGAAATTCATTTAGGACCTAATGAGGCACCGCACCACGCCACTCTACTTCAGCACAGTGAACAATCAGCCAAAACAGGCCGCCTGCTCGGTGGAGGGATTCCTGCAGAACAACTGGCAGTCGTGCTTCCAAACTAGGACGGTCATACTCCTCAGGGGCTGAAGCGTCAGCACTGCAGAGGATTTCAAGCTTTCAGGAAGATTTTGGTGTTCTGTTGTCCTCACTGCAGTGATGCTAGTACATAATAACAACTATCAAACATGCGCTTGTTCAGGACAAAAGTCAAATGTCTTGGACAGTGACAGTTTAATGTCTCTTAAGTGTAGCCTCTGTGTGCTTCAGTCAAAGTCAAAAAGGGCAGAGTAGGTAAGATGACTGCAGTTTGAGCTGTAGGTCAAATAAATGCGGTTTCTATTAGAGCTGGTCAGGCGCTGTCTCCTCCTGTGGTAAGAGCAGCTGCACATTTATGCACAACTCATATATTACACATTGGATGTCAATTCCACAGTCTAATACCAAGCCAGTCCGTGTAAACTACATGGTAACTGAATGGCATAGCAGGGTACTTGGTAGGAAAAGGAGATCATGAGTTTGATAGCTGGCATTAGTGCGAGACACTGAACACATTCAGGTAACAGAAACAATTGTATTGTAATTCAGTGAAGCAGAAAAACTGCTTTAAGGCTGCTAATAATTATAATAATATTTGTATACAACAGTGGAAAACTGTATTTTTAAGGTCGCTCGTAGTTGTTTTCATATCAGAATCAGATGGAGCTTTATTGCCAAGTAGTGTTTTACACATATGAGGAATCTGCTGTGGTGATAAAGGTGCTACACGCAGACAAACATACAGTCAACATAAATAAATGTAGAAATATATAAATATGGAATGGAAGAACAGCTGTTTTCAGTGAAAAAACGCTCTAAACACCAACTGTACCAACAGTACAACAAACAACACTACCTGCTCAGCACCAAACAGCACATTAGCTGGTGAACATAGTGGAGCATTTAGTTATAAAAATGGCCAGATACTGTCTATCCCTCAGGAGTAGGTGGTGACCAAAAACAGAACAAGAAGCAAGTGAACACTGGACAGAAACGATGAATGAATGCTAATGTTGCTCCATATCAGCTGGCTGTGTAAACGGGAAACAGTTTGCATTGAAGTTTGCATTTTCTACGTAAATGTGTTTACAACTCGTTTATTCTGCCCCCAACTGGTAAAAAAAAACCAAAAAACACATCAATTAATGCAGACATAAGATCTGTGTTTAATGTCTCATATGGGCCACGTTTAAAGCCAAAAGCGAAGCGAGCGTTTGGGGCGGTGAGTCAATACGAAGTCAATGCAAAGACGCGTAGAGCCGCGATTTCCTGTCGGGCGGCACTAAGCGACGCGAAGGGGGCGGGGCCGGTGACGCAAAGGAATTGAGTTGAATATTTTCAACTCAGGCGAGAAAGTCGCATGGCGCTGAGTCGTGATAGCCTATCAGTGTTGAGATTGTCCGTACGTCACCGACAGCTTCAGAGTGATGTGTGGAGAGGGCTGGGCAGAGCTGGGGACTGAAAATCTGCTGGCCGGCTGAGAGCTGCTAAATTTGGGGGAGAGGAGCTGGAAGCAGCGCTGCAACCTTTGGACAAATAAACACTCGTAGGACTGGATTATGCTCTAACAACTACGCCGTTTACTCGCGGGAGGAGCTCGGAGTAAACCGCTTTTATTAAATTAGCTTTTTACTTTAGTTTTTGGGATTTCAACGTTGATTTATCTTCACTGGAGCTTCTCAGCAGCCAGGTTCTGTGCACATCCGGTTCCAGTGTTGTTGTTAGCGTTGTTAGCTCTGTCGGACTACAACTTCATATTTATATAAAAACTGGACATTACTTCAAAGAAAGCGAGGAGGTTGAACTACCTTGTGAGTTCAGAAAACATGTTTCTGTAACTTCATTCCAGCTATCATTTTACTTTACTGTGACCAAGTTAGCATAGAATAGCCCTGATCGATCCAAACTCCATTCAGAAAACAAACATTTTAGAAGTTGCTGACAGACCTGACAAAGCATGAATTCATATGTTTAACAAATCTGCATCATGTTGTAGTTATTTCTGCATCAGTTTAATCTGTTTATTGCTATTTAATCACAGCAAAATGTTTACTTTGGGTTCATACAGCTGTAGTAATAGCAAGTTGTGTTTATTCACGTTCAAATCGCCTTCTCGAGTTGTGTATGAACACTTGCAGCTAATGCGCGAGGAAAGTGTCGCGAGGAGAAAATTCGCGTTTGGACTGAATGCCGCCTAAGAGTTCTGCCTCCACCCTAATACAATGGAGGGGAAAGTCATTTTGTTTATTAGTTTGTTGTTAACAACATTGGAAATTGGAATCAAGCTTGTCCATCTATTAACAATGTACCAGTCACTCTAGTTAATCCACAGACCTCACTGTTTATTGGAACTACTTTCTGCCAAAGAAATAGTCCCTATGTAAACTTCTTATCCAGAGTAGCAGGGACACTGTTTCTGGAAAGTGATGTTGCTGTTAAATACTTTATTATACTACTATTATTATTATTAGTAGTAGTAGTGGCGGTGATCGTGAGCGCATGGTAAAAACACATCCATCATAGATACCAGTTAATGCCTAAATAAACAAAACATTTTAAATATCTGAAGATCACATTCAGTTTGCATTAACTGACTTTTCTTGGGCCTCAGATCTAAAAACAGTCACATAGAAGCTATTTAGTGCAGTGTCTTTCAATGATCGATTATAACCACGCACGATTGTGATGTAATCCAGCTGTATTCATTAGTGCGGTGCTGTGAGCTGCATGGGGCAAGGCAAATGATGCAGTGTGTTTCAAAAGTTTGCCCGACAGGGAAAGTGTTTCCATACAAAGGGTAGTGTGTGGCTGTGTGTTTGATTTGTTTTGTGACACAGCAGGCAAAAGAGAACAGTTTGAAGAAAAAAAATAGATAAATGGACTAACTTGGCGGTAGGCCTTGTGTTGGACACATGTTTGACATCTGCATTTTTATGAGTGGGAACCCCAGCTCCTGTGTTGCAACATGATACAATGCTAACGTGGGTTGATTGAGAGTATGAATGCCAGTGTGAGAAAATCCAGTGAGTCCTGGATTTAAAGGTTAAAACCAGTGTTGTTTTATCATTTTAATGGACAATCCGCTCTAGAACAGCGTGAACCCAGAGCCACATGGATGCTGTACAGCAGTGTGAGACACACTACAAGAGGGTAAGGACGCCCAGCCCTTGCCGTCCTGTAGCACTACAGTACGAGACCCGGAGCCTCCCTCTCGCATCTGTAATTAGGATCTGTGGGGAATTCCACCCAGTTTCACAGAGCAGCGCCGATTCATTCTAGTTCTCTACAAACTGCTTCCTCAAATAATAGCTAATCTGAGGGCCGCAAAGAGCCAGTCTTGGTTTCAGATTCAACTCCTGAAATGAAAATGACAAGCTTCACCTGAAAAGCCCATGCAAATGTGTGAGTGTGTGTGTTGATCTACTTACGTGGAGGTGATGGTGCGGAAGCGCTCCTGCCCTGCTGTATCCCAGATCTGTAGCTTCACCTTCTCCCCATTGATCTCCACTGTCCGGATCTTAAAGTCCACGCCGATCGTTGTGATGTAGCTACCTGCACACCAACACAGAATCACCTTAATGACCTACAACAACAAAGTACAAAGTCTTGAAATGATGCCATGGTGGCTGAGGAAGAACCACACACCTGAAAATGTGTTGTCTGCAAATCGCAGGAGGAGACTGCTCTTCCCCACTCCTGAGGAGGAAACACAAGCACAGGATGAGGTTTAGAGTACTACAAGTTATGAGGACAAGCATGTTGAATTTTTGGGAGTTTTTTTTGCACCAGTTAAGTGCACAACAAGTTTCTGCAGAGTTTTGGTTTCTCTTATTATATCCTAACTAAGAGTAACACCACGTGATAGCTGCAAACCAAAAACAAGATGTTAACAAGAACAGTTGCTGTAATCCTTGTGAGCCTAAAGATTTAGTAGTTAATATATACAGACAAAGTTTTAAAAAAAAAACTGTTGCACAGTGTGCAAGCTGAAGGATTTAAGGAAAGCAAGGCTGCACCCTACATGTTCATTTAACGCATTTTATGATGCTTGCACCTACAGAAGCTTAAATCAATGCAAAAGCAGAACAAACAGCAGTTTTGAAGGCTTGCGTCAAAGCCACAGAGGCAAGACAACAAATGGAACGAATATATCTCTCTGGGTTGCTAAAATTATCATGCATAATAAGAAGGTTTTAGGGAGAAATAACAGCCACACAACAAATAACAGGAGAGTAGAAAGCAGAGGGAGGAGGGGAATGGGATTTAAAAGGAAGATAGATGAGGGATCAGTATTCTGTCTTCAAAAGATCAGTTGTCAGGTTACAGCTGGAAGTTGGGGCTCTGTGGCCCAGCCTGGGGTGGGACTCAACCTACAGTCATGTTACTTGGCCTACCCTTTTGTGTTATTGTCATCTCATGTTTGATTGGTCCCAACATAAAAGCTCTCAGATTCCTGTAGTCTCCACGCTACAGACTTTTGTTCAAACAAACAATAACCAAAGCTTCAAAGCAGAAGCGAGATCATCAGCTTTGTGTACTTAGCCTAGCTTTAATATTCCACACCTTCCTGCTGTCTGCCTCAAAAACCACCATCTCCTTCAGAATTTATATTTCTCAGGGTGTCAGTGACGAAACCATTCATGACATTTCAACGTCTGCGGCCTGGATCTTATATCAGAATTGTATGTAACACAACAGAGCTTGTGTCACACCACTCTCCGTGAGAAGATGAGTCATGTGGATGTGCTACAGTGACAGACCAGAGGTTAAACAAGTCCAGCTAAGTGAGGTCCAGTGTGTAGAATGTCTGGTTCTCAGCAGCAGATCTGTCTACATGCAGCTGAGGAGGGCCAGAGCTCAGAGCATCTTCCCTAAATAATCTCTGTGCAGCCCTACAGACAGTTGTACTTCCATGCTGCAGCTGAGGGGACACTGGCCTCTGTGTGCCAGTGGCAGTGAAGGGCTTGCTGTGCTGCCTTGCCTTCTACTGTTCTACTGATGGGGTAGTGCCAGGATCGGGGCTGTCAATGAACGCAAAGATCATTGCCCACAAAGAGGTCCTGCAGGCTGAGGCCATAGTCCTTTTGAGGGTGGAGCCGCTTAGAAAGGGCACGTTTACACTTTAATAGGGAGATACAAGAAGAGCAGTCCTCATCATTTGTACACAGACTTACATTACCCATCTACCTGTGGCTGTGGCATTGTTTGCCCTGGGTTTTAACATAATAAAGCAGCCAAACACATCTAAGATAATCACCTAGTCAGTGGTCTTTGAACGTTAAGCGACAGATGCACCTAATTGAGCGATACCACAGTTAATACTAACCACTTATTAGTCTCACTTCGCTATAGCTTGACCGGCTGGATGCAAACCAGAGACTGCAGTGCAGCATTCCTCCACTATTAAGCAGCTAGCACTATCATGCTAGCAAGCTAGATAACAAATGCATTTCAATAACTTAACCTAACTTAGTTGTCTTGAGACCATGCGGCAAACATATAAAGATATCTTCAGCCTATGTATTCAGACCCTCAACTTCTTTCAATACTAGCTTCTTAACGTTAGCTAACAGTTAGCTACATAACCAAGCCTGAAAGTGTAATGTTAGCCTAACTTCCAACTAGCTAACAGAGCAATAGGAGATACAAACTAGCCAAATTGGAGGAGTATGGGAACCTCCGTACCGTTATTTAGGGTTCAGTTTGTGTTTTGTTGTGGAGCTAAAAGAAATATCTTAGCCGATATGAGAACGCCACTAGAAAATCTTCGAGAGACAAACCCTGAAGATCTGGAGGCGATATCCGGCCTGATCTGCTGACATGCCTAGTCCGGACACACAACCTCCGCCCAGGCACCGCCACACAAATGGGGTGGTTGTGTACATTTCACCAATCATTTCAATTCAGAAAATAAGAAGTAACAAGCAGTAAACCCATCACAGAAGTACGCTGCGGGCATAAAGCTGCGTTTCTTCTGCTCCCCCTGTAAAAAAAAAAACACGACAAGGCCCACTTCCCGTCCTGCATCCCCGGCGTAGGCTTACCACTGTCACCGATGATGAGCAGCTTGAAGAGGTAATCGTAGTCCCTGGCCATGCCGGTAGCTGGTGGCTCACCCCCGCCGTGTGCAGCTTCTGTGCTCGGTTTGCTGTCCGACCCCCTCGGCTCGTAAAAAAAAAATCACCAGCCCCCAGATCCCCCGATATGAAAGAAAACAACCACTGCCGATGCTAGAACCCGTTAGCCCCCCGAGCCGGCGGCGTTTTTCTCGGGGTTTCGCGGCGTCAGCAATCCTCTCCCTCCGCTGCAAACAGCCGGAAACACCGCTTCCTTCTCTGGTGGAGCTGCACCCAACTCTGACCCGGCCTCACTGCGCAGGCTCCTGCTACAGCACAGCCGTCCCAACCCATTGATGAACACTAGACTCATGCTACTAGAAGAGCAGTAGACTCGTACCATCCCGTTGATTCACAACATCTACAAGCAGGGTCCAACAAATGGCAGGATCCTTCACATTTCTTTAAAAATAATCTAGACAACATAAATTATACACATTGATCAACAACCAGAATGTGGTAAATCCACTCCATCCCTCATTTAACAATGATCAGATTAATGGCATCTAGTAAATGTTTAATGTATCCAAGCAACATCAAATAAATGAAACCTTTTCCTTCAGTCACTCAGTGATGATGGTTCTTTTAAACTAGATCAGAAAGACAAGGTGACACTCCACAATGGGCTAATTCCTGACCATCCTCCTGCATATATGTGGTGTGTCTGCATACAATCCTCATATGTACTTACAACTCAATCTCAAATGCCAGTAGCAATGAACAGAGAAATCTGTTCAGTTACACTGAAGTGTGATGAATGTCTCTGGGACCTCTGACACCGACCCTGGAGAAAAAAGTGTTCCAATATTTCAAACACCACATTATGAAATCAAGATATTTTTATTTTGTTTTGCCTTTTTACAACCGTATCACTGATATAAGAATGATTTTTATTCTTATAAAAGGTTGCATTCCCCTCAAACAACTCTCACACACAAAGTCCAAATAAAAGTTAATCATAGGGGTGTAGTTTCGTTACAGCGGCATCTTAAATGCTTGAAATTAATTTGGTAAAATAAGTAGCAAAACAGTGAAACATCAAAACGGTTTTGGCCTTATGTAGTTCAGTACAGAAGAATAACCTGCACATTGTGAGATAAAATTAAAAAAACATAAACTGGGCTTAAAGGCCTCTAAAACAGTGACGCAAACTGAGGAACAAAAAAAAAGAAAGAAAAAAGAAATTTGTTGGGGAATATGGGGGAAAACAATACCCATCTCAACCTTAGTCCATGAAGGCGACATGGGCATGTGTAGTGAGTGTGTCTGGGGTCATACAGTGGGGATCTGCAGAGATCATTTCATGGCTCAGTCCTGCTCCATCACGTTAGGATGGTGTCATCAATCTCTTCATTGGAGTCTGGCAGGCTGGCGATTTTCTTCAAGGACCGGCGATGACACTCTGACAATAGATCATTACTTGCAGAGTCCAGAATGGCAGTCATACTCTGAATTGTAGGAAGAGCAAAAAGTAACATTTCAAAAAACAGTCTTTTCCGATATGTTACATACATCTGGAAATTATAGTCTGTAGTCTGACCTGCATTGTTTCCTCTCCCTGGCGGAGTCGCAACAGGTTGACGATGGTGTGTTCGCTCTGAGCTCTGACGCTGGTGTTCTTGTCCTTGGTGTTGTCCAGCAGACTCTTTAGCAGGGGCTTGATGAGATTGGCCTCCATAGAGGGCGTTGCTGGGTCTTTGAACACCCACCACAGCACGCGCTCAGACACCAGTCTGATGTCACTGGACTGATTCTGAAGACACTGCGTGGTCACACAGACAACAGACGTCACAACACAAAACCTCCATCTACTACACCAATGAAGCAGGTCCTCGTCACAGTACTCATCTTTCTATACACACTGTTTTGGCCTTGTGTCTTTATTTACAGCTACTTGTTATCGGACATCTATCAGTCTGATATCAGCGTCATTATGACATTTCTAAACACTACATTGACATCACCCCATTTTGTGGTTAACGTGTCCAGAAGTTGTTTATTTACACATTCAGCAGACATAGAGCAACGTTAGCATTCATTTGGAGTCGTTTCTGGCCACCTGATCAATCCAATTTCAAAGTCCAATATTCACTCTCTCCTTATATGGCTTTGGTTTTGGTCTCCAGCAACTTCCAAGGGAAACAGCTGGCTCTTCAGCTGCAAATTGTCCTCTATTTTCACCAGCTAGTTGCTTGCTATGTTTGTACGTCACTAAAAACAGCTGCCTGATGCTGCTGAAAAATAGAGCTAATTAGAGCGGTGAGACCAAACCTAAACAGTAAAATATGGGTCTGTAAAACCAAAACAAAGAGTGCCCAACTTCCTCACTTGTGCAAATAGAGAAAAGGAAAGTAAATAGCCTCTGTTATCAGTTGAATGAAATGGTTCCTGCTTTACCTTGACAAACTGTGTAATGATGCGCTGGGAAACACTATTGCCTCCCTCTGTTCTGAGATGATGCCTGACCAGGAAGCCCAAAGCTCTGATCCCACTGGTAGCAATGGGAATCTGAAAGAAGAGCAGAATCACAATATGTACGGACACATGTCACATGAGGGAAACAGGAATGAACATGTAATGTGAGGGAACAGTAGAGCACATGCTGCTGTAATCTATACTAATTATGTTATATACTGTACCTTACATATCCATATAAGTTAGAAGTCTTAAGAGTTTAGAAACTAAAAAATGAGCAAATACTGGTTACGTAGGCCAGCGGTCAGAGTTCAGACAGGCAGGTTCGTGTGTTAGCTCACGTCAGTTTCTTTGTTTAATCATGGATGATATTTGTATTCATCTCCTACTTAGATGAGAAGTTTTACATTTTGGGAAAAGAAGACAATCTCATGTCGTTACAGTAAATATGAAGCATCCAAGTACACAGTTAGCTTAGCATAAAGAGTGAAAACACAAGGAAACAGCTAGCCTGGCTCTGTCTAAAGTAGGGCGGGAAAATGTTTCTGCAGCCATAGTGGACTTAATGCCTAGCCAGCACTGTCCCTGCTGATTTTGCCTCCTCTATGCCTCTTTCCTGTCAAGTTTACAGTTTTTAAACATCAGTGTGTTTTGTTGAGATTCTGAATTGTTATTACGCAACATCATGTGAAATGATGCGCACACAGTGGGCTGATTTAGATTCTGCTATGAAGTGCTGGAAAACAGGACTCTTAATGATGACAGTTTGACATAAATCTAGCACTGGCCAACCAGGAGACGTAATCAAAGTGGTCCTGATGTGTCAGTGCCGCAAGGCTGTGACTGAGTGAACTTCTGAGAAGAAAAGACAAGAAACCATAGTCAAGAAAATATAGTCGGATTGGCCATAATGGGCAGGGAGATGCGTCAATAAGATAAGCAAGTTTTGGGTTTTGCTGGCTATTTAGCGTTATCCGGTGACTGGCAGAAACATTTGCTTTTTGTAAAGTCTATGCACATGTCAATGTGAAGCAAGAGTGCTCATGGGGAGGAGCGAGAGAGAGGGAGCGCCAATATGGACAGAAGTGTCAACGGGATATAAAACATTCTTTGATCATGAAGCCTAATATTAGCCTACAATTCAGTTTACAGAGGTTTATCAGTGAAGTGTATGAACTGCACTGCAGATTGGAGTCTCTGCTAACAGCGTCAGACAGACACTGTCTCCACTACAAAACGTCTGGCTCCTTACTAGGAGAAACTGTGATGAAATGTTCGTGGGTCACATCTCTTTCTCGTCCAGGCGCCGTCTCTCCCGCTTCATCTCCCTGCAGTTCTCATGCATTAGTTCCTGTTGTTGACTGTGTAGTTGCTGTGGCAGCTTTGACATAAAGTACGTTTCTCCTGACATTCAAATAAAATACAAACAACATGATATCGTGCACCATTTTGTCTTTGACAAGCATTAACAAATTTTTTTGAATAAAAATAAAATCATCCTTAATCCTTAGGATAAATTCACAATATCTGTGAATTTAAAATCCTTGTTTTATTTGATGGCCTTGCTACCTTGGCATTTGGCCTTTATGCCCTCAAAAATGAACACCAAAGGCCAAGTGGCCTAGCGCCTAAAATGATGAAATTCTAGGTCTGGTTCAAACCTAACAAAATCCGCCTTCCAGCACTTCTAAATTTCACTAATTAAAGCGTTATATATCTCATTGGTTTTATCAGTTTAAAATCAACAAATTGCGGTTTGACGGCTAGACTATTTCTTAGCCGGAAGCAGTAACTTCCTGGGGTTTCCGCTGGTTGCCTGGCAACCTTACAGTAACAACCAGACTACAGCCAAAAAACTGTTTCAGCACAACTCCCACCAAAACCACAATTACAAATAAGCTTATTTCCCAAAATACCGAAGTATTTCTTTAAGGTGACCTGTACAGGATATTCACTGCAAACATGTGTATCAGTTCATGAGAGATATGAGACACATGTTGTCAAAGTAAAGATTGCCACGCAAACTTCCTCCTCACCCTGTCAGCTGTAGCGTTGGCCAAAATTGTCTCAGTCACAGTATCACAGTATTCCTTCTCACACAGCTTCTCGGGAGCAGACTTGACAGCTATGGCCAGGGCCAAGCTACGACCATGACGCACCATCCAGTCAACACCAGACACGTCCGCTAAAGGGAGGAAAACATGTATTAGCTCATGCTCTCACGGTTCTGCAGATGCACACGAGCAGCAGAAGTTGAGTGAACACATACACACAGGCTCAATCAAAATATGTTGGAAAAATATATTATGAGATGTGTTGCTATAAATATATCTAAAAAAAAGGGCAAGATACTAATGTGTGTTTTGCTAAAACTAAGCAAAACACACATTTACTAAGTCACTGTTATTATTTCAGTCTGTACACCAAGTCAGTTGTGATAAACAGCAATTAAGGGCATTGATGACATTAAAATAGACAACCTAACATTATTCAGATAATATGATATGTGCTGTGGTGATAACTTTGCATAAATACCAACCCAAGATGTGCTGAAGTAACACGTTCTTCAGCTCCTCCTCTGACAGGAAGGCACACAGCTCACCAACACAGCCGGCTGACGCCATACGAGTTGCATCCTTCATGCGAATAGAAAGACGGAGGCAGGTTGACAGTCATTTACGCTCAAACTGACATGGAGGCTCAAAACCACCTTTTTAGAAAACCACATCCTCTCTGCCTGACTTCCGTTTTTATACTGCGATCACAGAGGAAACGACACCGTGGAGCAACTTTCTGAAAAAACGTTTATACTTCATTGGTAATTACTTAATGTATTCAGCAGCTATTACATGCCCTGGGGTGGAAACATGGGCTTGTTGACACAGATTTAAAAAATATCTTCATAGCTTTACTTGCTGTTGCAAGGCATCTGGCTCCTCCTGTCATACCTCATCATGTCCCAGCATGCCTAGTAATGTGGTGGTGATGTTCTTGCGGATGGCTGGGTCCACCTTTGAACCAGCCCCCTGGATGACAAACCTCAAGGCTTGGAGCATAGTCTCCCTGTGAGAGGGGTAAAGAGCACACATTTTACACACTAATAAATACCCTAAAAACACCAGCTTTTATAAAAGAATATTTAAAAAAACATGAACCATACCACTGAACCCTAGAAAGTCAGTCCCATTTCATGCAGTTCTTTTACTGAGGTGAGAATAGAGCCTGGCTGATTTTTATTTTGCATTTTGTAAGCAGATACCAATTGATATTTGAGTTTAAAAAAAATCTGATAACACTATATTGGCTGATATTTGTTTTTCAACATAAACATAAATTTTTGATCTCTTAAATTTGGTTATCAAAGAAATGTGACCAATGATATGTACTGAGTGGGACAATTCACATTTGAAAAATAAACTTTGTCAGTGCTCTCTGGTGGACAAACTATGTAATGGTTACGGTTTTTAAATAACTGCAGATGTATATTTTGACTGACATGTCTTGTTGTTTATCAGCAGAAATACTGTATGTCAATACTTATATCTGTGCAAAGGTAATATCACCCTATAATATTGGCTTCTAGTTAAGAATATTTTGGGACAAATGTCAAATCGTAAAAACAACATTTCACAGCCCATAAATAATTTGTGTTGTGTGCTTCTTTCTGAGGTGCATCCTTGTCTGTGCTTGTGAGTATTCCACACAACACCCACAATTACGCTTCTCATTTTTAGACACATGGGCCAACATCAAGCACACATCCTTCAGACCACCGTTTCTCAAACTTGTTGGCTTGTGACCAGAGTAGTGTCTGCTTGCAAGCCCTCATCACAGGTTATGGTTGCGAGTTGGGAGGAATTTTATATTCGATAGGTGAAAGTATCTAATATTTTACATTTTATTTTCAATTTTTCTTTAATCATCTTGTGAGCCCGCTCAACTTTGTCTTGGGGCCGAATGGGGGCCACGAACCACTGATTCTGAAATAGGGGTCCAAGTGGTTTCAGGATTCCTAGCAAAAGACAATTTTACATTTCACGATAATATTCTGTATATGAGTGGAAACGACCTCAGTGACACTGTTCTGATCACGTGTCTCCTCAAACTACAGTCATGTCCTTAAATATGGTTATGTAATCCCAAATTTAAAATGTGATCAGATTTAATGTGTGTTGTCTCTCTAGGGGTCTGAGATATTAATAGATAAATCATTCCATTTCTAAAAATAGTGTGATTAGAGCAACAGTTGACAGGGCAAGCTGATTAAAGTCACTCCTAAAGAGGTCAGTGTTAGTCTGCTGTATGAGTGCTCACCTGACTCCTGCGTCCTCAGCATTGCGAATGGCAGAGAGCTGCTCAGTGAAGAGTGGGTCCACCTTGGTGTGGATGGAAACCAGTTGGCCCAGAGCCTCAGCGGCTCTCAGCCTCACCCCACGGCTGGTGTCCTGCAGGGCCTTCAGGAAGGTGGTCTGCAGCTGAGGCAGGAAGGGCTTCAGGGCAATGCCCACCTGGAGGAGAAACACAGTCCAGAGGTTAGAGCCAAACATCGTGACATCCAGACTGATCATTTGATCATCTGTGGAGAGATATTAAAAGTGTTAGTGTTCTTGGCAAATTAAAGTCCTGTGGGGAGATGCAGCCACAGACCTTTGCCAGTAGCAGAGTCAGAGTCTCCAGCAGAGCGGTCTTTACTGTCCAGGCAAAGCGGTCTCCCAAGATTCGAATGAGCGGCCCAGTGATGTTGACAACAGAGGGCCGCAAGGCCTCAGGAGAGGTCAACTTGATGACTCCTCCTAATGCTTTAGCTGCCTCTTCTTTCTGTTCAGGGCTACCAGTGAGGACACCTTCTCTCAGGACAGGGAGGATACAGGTCACACCCTGTGGAAACAAAGAGACGGAGAGAGAAAATGATGAATAGGGCTGCAACAATTATTTTCATTTCTGATTAATCTGTCAATAACTGCTTAATTGCTCTTGAGTGTAAGAAGGTGAAAGAGAGGACTTTTGTCAGAGGGTTCTTTACTTCTGCATGATTCACTACAATCATTAAATGTACAGCTTGCCAGGTATCATCTCTTAAATATTCCTGTCCTGCATTAAATCTGATTGCTACTGTTGTAGAAGAAACGCTGCACAGACAACTGCAAAAGCTTCTATGTGATTGGTCACTTTTGAACAATGGTTTCTTAAAGTGTGGACAGAGTTACAGTCACATAACTTCTAGTCATTTTACAACACAGGAACTCAGGAGGACAAAAGGATTCTGAAAAAGAACAAAATCATGCTGTCATAAGGTCCTGGAGGAGCCTTCTTACCTTCTTGGGCAGACAGAAACCCGGCAGGTGCTGACCCTTAACGTCTGCAGCTGCTGATCTAATGTCTCGATGCAGGTCATCAATCAGAGCCAGCTGGCTGCTAGCATCCAGTCTCTATACAAGGGAAACAACCAACACGCCACATTTACCTTTTGATTAAGAGATCATCAAATTATCTGTCCTGTTTTTTTCACCATAATGTTTAAATGTGTGCAGAAAAACTATTTACTGTTTACAACAAGACCAACGTGTGTACAAATACTGTACACTACTATTTGCACATCAGCACACCTTGGTAATGGAATTGATGGTCTCCCAGCTCTGAGACAGGACCTCTGGGTTGGAGTCGTTCAGAAGGCGGATGAGACCTGACAGCAGGGTGCGAGTATGGGCACTGTAGTCCAGGCGGGTACGAGAAAAGTAGGCGTTGAGGATGGTGACAGCAGCCTGTCTGAGGCCGGGGTCAGCGCCTCGAGTGGCCTCCAGCAGGTCCTCTATGATGATCCGCTGGCCCACTTCATCCTCCACTGAGAGAATCACTGTTTGACAGCTGCACAACTCCTGAAGCAAAGGTAACACACCATAGGAGTTATTGTTAGTTCCTTATGAGGAAAGAACAAAAAGCTGAATTTATTCTAGCTTGTGAATGCTGGTATTACCTGTGCTTCATCCTCTGTTCCCAGCTTTTCTTTGAGGGAGGAGAGTAAGGCGGGCAGGATCACCCCCAGGTGGCGTGTCAGAGCGTCTCCAGCCACAGCGGACAGGAAAGCCAGAACACGGGTGTTGACAGGAGGAGCAGTCAGCTGGTACCAACAGAGAGGACACCCACTTTAGTCAGATACAACCAGACAACATATTAAGGCCTAAGAAAGGAAAACTTGACTGTGACACTTTACCTTTGGAACCAAGTAAGGCAGCACAGAGCGACTCTTTACCGCCATGACTTGCTTCAGGCCATCCAAAGCAAACTCAGCTGTCTCCTCATCATCCTGAGAAAAGACATTCAGTGTATTAAAAGCCAGACTTGAAACTTTTGAATGTAATCTAAATTTGTGTCCGTGTTCCCTCACCAGCTGTTTGAGGAGGGTAGGCAGGATGTCGTCCAGTGCCTGGTGACCGATAGTTGCATGAAGCTGCTCAAAGGTTTTGGCTGCAGCCTCTCGGACTTCCTCTAGGGGGTCACAGAGAGCCTTCCTCACTGTGGGAACCAGTGACTCAGAGAAGACCAGCACCTACAGAACAAACATCACAATGTTTAATCTCTGTTGCCATTCCACAGCCTCTTGGACAAATAGGTTTTCAAAAGACCAAACAAAATTAACCTGGATATCTAAAGGGTACACACCTTTAATTTGTGCTGTTCTATTACTTTTTACATGTTTTTTTATTTTCATTTTGTTTAGATTCTGAACGTGTGTGTGTGTATTTCACTTAATATGAGGCTCAATTGCGTTTCACTTCATGGATGGTGAAATAACCTTTGAAAGAGAGGCGACATCAAATCACAGTTTAAACTAAACTGCTTCTTTAAAATAAGTCTGTTAGCACAAAAAAGGACCTTAATTCCACGTTTGCAGGATTGTAGTTTTGAATTCCGCAGCCGTGCGCAGCTATAATCATAATCTTATTCAACCCCACTAGCTGTGATACTACTTCCTTGTAAAATAGGGGGGAAAAGTGTGTGTTACAGCGTTTGCGTCACTCACTGCGTCTTTGCTGGTGGACTTCATAATCTCACTGAGCCCGATGCAGACTCCCTGCCTCTCGTCGCTCTTGTCAGAGCGCAGTCCCTCCTCCAGGATGGGGATAATCTCAGGGAGAATCTTCTCTCCCAGCTTCCTCACCAGATCCCCCAGTGTACGAGCAGCGATCTAAAAGCACACAGCATCAGTAAAAGGCTCTGCTGACAGGCGCCAACCAGAGAACATAAAAACAGAGTGTGTTTACAAAGTTCAAAGGAGTAATACCGTTCTCTTGTCAGGGCAGGTGGAAGCCAAGAAGCCCAGCAGAAGACTGAAGAGGGTTGGGAGGATCTCTCGAAGAGTTCTGGGGGTGTTGGACACCACAATCTTCCACACATGGAGTGAAGCCTGTCGAACCACCAGCTGAGTGTCTGAGCGGCCCATATAGAGGCCAGAAAGGACACGATTACGCCGCTCAGCGCCAAGAGCTCCAATGATAGCCTTGGAGAGAAAATGTCAAAGGTCAGCACTCCTTGATGCATCAATGATAAATAAATATAAACACTTAGTGATGGCAAGTTAAAAAAAAAAAGACAATGTTTACTTTTTTTGACAAAAAAACGTTTTCATACTTTATTGGATGCAGCTGTTCCAAAGTTGTCATCCTCAGAAGCGGTCTCTGTGGTCATCTTTCCTGTCACTCCAGAGATATGGAACAACAGATCTCCAAGCAGCTGCACAGAGCTGAACCTGCAAACCAACGACGACATGGATGCACAGCTTGTCAATCAATATAAGAGGGAATTTTATTCAATCACTGAGGTGTTGCCGTGTATTTCAGTCTGACCTGATTCTCCACAGGTCATCAAACAGTCCCTGTTCCAGCTCAGGAAGCAGCAATGCGATGGCGGTCTCAGCATACATGCTGATGATTCGCTGGCCGGCTCGCAGTGCCGTGTCTCTCACATATTCGTTTTCATCAGCCAGAGCCTGGTGGACAAAACCGAAACCAAAAGATTACTTGAGTAACGAGCAACTTAAGAAATGAAAACACCTGCACTCCGCCTCACTCGTCCTGTAGTTTCAGCAATTTTGCTGCTTTGAGTCAAGTGGAAGCATGGCTGCAGACCTGGGACCAGCTGACCACCTGGTGCCTCTTAACGGATCATGAATGCATTAAATAATAAATAAACAAGTAGCGCAATGAATGTATCCAAATGTAACAGAGTAAGAGTCAAGACTTTTCTCTAAAAATCGACTCGAGTAAAAAGTATGCTGCATTAAAACTACCACCCGACAAGTACAATTTACTCAAAAAAGTGACCTACATGTAACGGAGTAAATGTAACTAGTTACTACATACCTTGGCTTTTCAAAATGCCAGTACGTCATTTTGCACTCCGTTCTGTAACACCATGAGGCCCCTGTCACTTTCAACTTGCAACGGTTGTGTTTGTTGATTACAGCTTAGCATTTAATACGATTCTACCATCCAGGCTGTATGATACACTTCTTCAACTGGGAGTCCAAAAATCTCTGCGTCAGTAGATCTTGGACTTCAGCAGGGGAGGAGGCAGTTGGTCAGAATTAGTAAGTCTCTGATTTTTAACTCAGATGTTCCACACAGTGATGCGTTTTGTCTTCACTGTTACACTTACTTTATACAACTGATTGTATTTCCCACTCCCAGTCTGTTAAGTTGTTTTTGTTGCTGATGATACCACACTGGTAGGATTTATTTCTAACAACAATGAAACAGCTACAGAAATGAGGTTTCCCGGTGAACCAATGTGCAGCCGACAACTTGGAATTGAATGTTTCCAAAACAAAAGTAGCTACTGCCCCCTGCTGATATCTACGAAAATAGATTAAGGAAAAGGGACAATTATTCTTCATGACTTCTCTGACCATGCTAATCATCTTTTTAACTTCCTCCCTTCTTTTAAAAAGACTGAAAAGTATTTGACCTACTACTTACTCCATGCCCTTAAATCTTCAATCACTAGTGTATAGGAATGATTGTTTTAATTATTTCTTATTACTTAATTTACTTTTATCCTAAGGTGGTCACTGTATATGAAGAGGGGTTATTGTTTTGTGTGAGCTCTCCAAACCAAATTCCTATTGACTATGATGAAATGGCAAAAAAAAAAAAGTACTGAATCGTGAACAAACAAAAGATATATAGACTTCTACAGTAAATCTGAAGATTTCTTTCTCTGCAAAAAATCCAGGGAATCCTGAGAAAAGGGTGAGTATATAACAAGTATTTCTAATTTTAAAATCACTGGAAAATCTTCAAGCGAAAGTAAGGCGCAGTGAAATGTGATTCAAAATAGCAATACCTTGAGAATGCAGGGGATGATGGGCCCAACGTAGGGAGTAAACTTGTCTCCAAAGGTGAGGGGCAGGTAGATGAACATCATGATGTAGCCATCTCTGACGTGGGAGGCAATGTCTACTTTGCTGGCAGTTTGCACCACATCTGGCATCAGCTTGTCCAGCTTCTCCACTCCCAGTCCAGCCATCACCTCAGCCAGACCTGAAGACACCAACACACAAATCATTCAGCGAGTCATCTGATGAACGATATTTAGCAGAACAATCAAAGGGACAGAGGGAGAGAGTGTAGAAGAACTGACCTTGCGCAGCTCCAGAGCGATCTACAGAGCTCTGTTCAGAGGCCAGCGTCTCCATGAGCCACGGCAGCAGGTCGTCAAAGCAGGATTCACCCATCCCCTTCACCATGGCACCCAGGGCTTTGGCTGAGACTGTGCGTACCTGGAGAGGAGGAGAAGAAGAGCAGCTGCAGCTTCAACTTTACACACACAGAGCACGTATTTCGGTAGTGCCGTTTATATTTCTAAACACACCTCAGGCACCGGGTCCAACAGAGAGGCCTTCAGTCCAGGAATAACGCTAGGCAGGTAGGGTGATAGGTCCTACAAACAACGACATGTATCACACCATAAGCAAAAGGAAGTCTTCAGAATACATTGGTTTGGAGGACTAGTAAAAGCTGAATTTAGTTTTTGTTCACTGTCGCATTTAGTTAACGCTGGGTACCTTCTGGTCAGTGAGGGAGTACATGTTGCCTATGATCTGAGCGGCCATCTTGCGAGTGTCAGTGGAGCGATCCTGGAAGGCCCTCTGGACGATGGGCATGATGAGGGCCAGGGAGGGGGCGTCGATGAAGTGTACAAACTTGGTGTCCAGCAGCGTCTGCAGGCACGTCTGGGTCCTTTTGGACGGATCGGTGAGAGCGTCCAGCAGGATGGGGGTAATGGCTAAGGGGCGAACAATGACATCAGCATTAAAATACTAGTTTACTAAACATCAGTGGTAATCAACAGCAGTTGTTAAAACTGTACTAGTATTTGATTGAAAGTCTCATTTCTATATGTTGTTATTTTTATATCTGTACTGTTTTAAATCATGCCTGGCATTGTCTAAAACAAAGACTTTCTGGCAGCATTTATCAGCTAACTAAATTACTTCTACTGAAGTTTTCTGATTGGCAATGTTAAAAGACAAATGAACGTACACTTAATGCATACGACAGTTGGAATAATTCTGATTATAACACTAAATGTTGTTTGTGTTATTGTATTTGACTGGATTATATTGTAAATTGATCTGCTCATTAGGTGATTTATTTGGAATAGACGCAATAAAAAGATAGTATTACTAGCTTCGCAGAGGTAGTACATAAAGCTGGGCATTTGTACTGCCTTCCATTACACTGTACAGATGACAATTTGAAAGTTTGTGACCCCTGTATAACTGGAGTCTAAAATTTAGGCCCTAAAAGACAAGCTGTTCTCTGGCTGAATATGCTATGTGCTTTAACATAAAGAGTATAGGTTTAGCATTGCACTCACTGTCAGACTCACAATGGATTACTTGAATAAAAGGATAAAAATCAAGTAGCAGCAGAACTTTTTCATTCCATGCATTATTTGTCCTGGTCAAAACAAGGTGCCTACATTACCTACATTACCTACAATGCAACTCAACTGCTGACAGTTTGGGTTGTGGTAGTAGCATCTCATGTAGCCTCAAGCAGAGATGAGGAGCAAGCTACAGAAGTCTGATAAGACTTTACACAGCTCCCCACAGGTTTTACAACTTTTATCCGCCCCATTAACTATAACTCAACAAATAAATTAAAGGTTCAGACCCAGATGTTCACTACACACAATAAAAAGAGATTATGAATATTTTAGAACCGTGTTATAATTAGAATTGGGCATTACAGCTCCCCAGTGACTCGAGTCACTTACCCAGGATTTCAGGGTTGCGGATGACAGAGCCAATCTGTCGGAGGGCTTGCTGGCCGGCCTTCTGCACCTTCACATGGGAGTCAGTCAGCACCTCAGTCAGCTTGGGCACAATGCTGGGCAGGCAGGAGGACAACTGCTTGGGTGCACAGAAAGCCATGGCTCCCAGCAACTCCACCGAGCCTGGAGGAAAGAAGGGGGGGGGGGTTATCACAAGAAGCAACTGTTTGAGTGAACAACTCACTTGATTGTGACTGTGCCCATATTTGTATGTGAAAACAAAAACTCATAACAAAGTTGCACACAAGTATTACATCAGTAGACAATGATGATGTACCTGAAAACTATTCTTCATGACTTTCAAACCTTAATGTGTCACAAGACAGTGCATAATATAGTACAGGTGCAGTAGGATGTAAGCTGGGACATAATTTTCCTCCGCTTTATAACATCATCTCAATATTTAACAAAATCTTGGAGATAACCAAAAATGCCCAAAATGTTCCATACTCTCAAGCCTAGGAATCCTGTGCATGTTAAGGGCTCCTCACCTGCTTTAGTTCTCCAGGACTCCTCCTCCAGGGCCACGAGCAGGGAGGGAAGGACCAGCTTCACCCCGTGCGCACTCAGGTTCCTCATCACAGCTCTGGCACAGTCATCTGCAGCCTGGTGGAAGAGAAGGCAGGGAGCAAAAAATTACACAGGGAATTAAACAGGAAATATTAAAAATTGTCCTAAATAACTGCCTGTTTCATAGAACCTTGCTATGTTTTAAAGTGGATATGCAGAAACACTGCGTGATGCAGAAAGACCTCTTATAATTTGGACATTTAACATGATGATACATTTACGAAAGGTAAGACAATGAATAAACTTTGACACTCGTGAGCAGAAAGCGAGATATTAATGCAGAAGACACAGTGGACTCTGGGATATGATCTGCCCGCTCACCTCTCTGACATACTGGTTTCCGTCTCCAAAGCAGAGCAAGAGGTGTGGCAGCACGTGGACCACATACGGCTCAAACAACTTCCCCAACATGTTACACAGCATCTCAAAGGCAAAAAGGGCTCCTGGATAGGGACAAACAGCTGATCAGAGACAAAAACTTTCTGTTGCTGAAGACTTGAGTGCCAGTAGATGGTGGCTTCTGGTACTCGAGCCATAGGAAAATGAAGACGACCTAGTCTGGCATACATTATATCTGCATCAACAGGAGTAAATTAGTACAAAACCAGTTCAGTGGTTGGATAAACTTCACTGACCTTCCCTCCGTCTAAAGTTTTTCTTGTCCTGGATGGCGTCGGTCAGCGTTGTCATGATGTCCTGCTGCTTGAGCGCCAGGATCCCGAGACCTTTGACCAGGCCAGCCAGCCCATACGCAGCTCCTTTTCTCTCTGCATACTTGTCGCTCTCTAGCAGCAGCTGCAGCAGGTTCCTTACAATCCCTGCAGCGTCCTCTTTGATGGCAGGGACTAAAGGAGGTAAACAGCTGGCCACAGACTCCTGGACCTGATGAGGGATGATGTCCAAAAAGAGTGCCAACGAAGTGGGATCAGTTTAAAAAACAATAACTCAAACTCTTGGATGCTCAACACACTGAACAATACAGGATGAGAAGCAGGATGAGTGGCTTACCTGCTGTGAAGGTGTAGAGAGTGCAGTGATGAGCTTGGCCACAATGGGTTTGACCTTGGGGTCATTTTTGTCCAGATGTTTGGCCAGGGAGCCCATGAGAATAACCACGCTCTGACGGACAGAATCATAGCTGGCGTCCTGTGGGGCATTCTTCAGAAACTCCTCAAACACTGGCAGCAGGCAGCTCACGTTGTCCTGTTATATAAAGATCCAGTGGTAGCCATAAATGGTCATATACTACATACAATACAATTTACAGAAGTTGGTTGAAACAAAGTAGTGAGCAGTACCTTTCCGTGTGTGTTGAGAGCAGAGAGGGCAGCGTCCAGCATGCAGCGCCGCACCTCAGTGTGGCGGTCATTCAGAGCATCAGGAACAAAGAAGAGGAAGAGTGGGGTGACCTGAGCTTCGTCTAGGTACTGAGACAGCTTGTTCAGAGCCAGAGCAATGCCACACCTGACAAAGAAATGTGTGTGACAGAAGAGCTCAGTGCTTAAGAAACACATGGTTTCTATTTATTCTGTTTTAATGGGATTTGCTTTTATGATAATATCTGATATATTACAGCTTAAGCAAGACATTCATAAGCAAACTACCAGGACTGGGGCTTAGGGTATAATCATTCTCAAAATTACAGGTCAAAGTGCATAAAAGGCTGACCCTCTGACAAGCACCTTCGAGCCTTTCTCTGTCATCAACATTACTATTATTTGGCATCTTATCGCTCCCTGTTGGAACCAATCCAAATGTTTCTGGCTTGTTTTATAGGGGCTAATGTAGATTTTATGGTGGTTAATTGTGCAGTTATGAGCTTGGGTCCCTAAGACACACTGATTTTCAATTTTGGCTCCCAAGATAAGAATGTTAAAAGACCCTGGTATAACTTATCTTTGCAAACAATCATTGAGATTTACCTGGCCTCCCATTGGTCTGGTGGCGCTTCAGAGATGACTCTGCCCAGGGCATCCAGCACAGGAGGGGGTCTCTTTAAAAAATAAAAATACAAAAATATCATTCTTTGTTTCTGAGCTCAAATTCCTCCGCTAGCCGGAGCTGTAAGAGTACTAACGTGGTTTGGCCACGGCGCAGGGTCTCACATAGAGTTTCTGGTGGTAGAGCTCAGTGAGCTGGCCGAGCACTGTGGCAGACTGGTCTCTGTACTGGGACACGGCGCTTGATAGAGCTTCGGCTGCAGCAGAACGGACGGCCTCCTCGTGGTGGGTGACGTCTCCAATCAGCAGGGAGCAAAGCTCAGGGACCAACTCCAGATCCAGAGACTCCCAGAGTCTGAGCAGCAAGGACAAGCCAAGAAATTACTTTAACTGTTGATGTTTAATTTTAATGAATCAAATAATGGCATGGTAGTATGGTGTCATAATGATGGAGAGAGAGAGCGAGGGGGGGGGGGGGGGGGAAAC
>NC_060170.1:5277375-5278045 GCF_021292245.1 Micropterus dolomieu | reverse complement strand
CTCTGGATTGGACAATGGTGCGTGCCAAGAGCTGCAAATCAACTGCAGAATGTTGAGTTTGTAATGTGATTTTTTTTTCGTTTTTGTTTTTGTTTTCCCGATGTACTTTTTACTGGCCCCAGGCTATCGAGCCAACGTTACTGTTGAGCCCTGGACACACTTTTTGTTTTAGTTTGGACACCGCCCTATAACTTAATCCAGGGACTTCTCACAATAGATGAAAGTCACTACCATCTTTATGTTTGTTTTCAATATTGTAGGTCAACAACATTACTACATTTGCCAGATAGCTGAGTGTCAGAGAGATGAGTCTCTTCTCTGATGAAATGGACAGATGCATGTGAAGCTAATAATGATAAGGCTGGTTGTCACCTAATTCTGACAAAACTCATGTCAAAGCCTCGGTTTCTGTCTGACTCCAATAATTCATCTTCACAACCCAGCCAGTGAGATTATAGCTAAGAACCAGAGCTCTTAGATGTAATGTCACAATCAAAAAATAATCAAGACATCTGCAATACAGCAGACTGTATCTTCGTCTTTGCAAGTCATTACATGTTATCTATTCATCTTTCACTCTCAAAATCACACACACACACACACACACATATATACATATATATATATATACATATATATATATATATACACACACACACACACACACACA
>NC_060170.1:5260087-5277275 GCF_021292245.1 Micropterus dolomieu | reverse complement strand
CAGTTCCTTTGACCTCATGATTCTCATTTGCTCTGACATGCACTGTGAGCTGTAAGGTCTTATATAGACAGGTGTGTGGCTTTCCTAATCAAGTCCAATCAGTATAATCAAACACAGCTGGACTCAAATGAAGGTGTAGAACCATCTCAAGGATGATCAGAAGAAATAGACAGCACCTGAGTTAAATATGAGTGTCACGGCAAAGGGTCTGAATACTTATGACCATGTGATATTTCAGTTTTTCTTTTTTAATAAATTTGCAAAAATTTCTACATTTCTGTTTTTTTCTGTCAAGATGGGGTGCTGAGTGTACATTACTGAGAAATAAAATGAACTTTTTTGATTTTTGGAAAATGGCTGCAATGAAACAAAGAGTGAAAAATTTAAAGGGGTCTGAATACTTTCCGTACCCACTGTATATTGCACATGTTAGTAAACGGTGTATTTCACATTGCCACCCCTAATTACTGTCACATGCCAGAGAGGTTATCATGCTGAGGCAATCTCAGAGTACAGTAGTTTCATGGCGCTTTGGAAGAAGCTGCTTAACTGTCTACCCATTGTTGTCTTTACAGGTGCCAGAGGAGCTGATTGCAGAACCCCCCAGATGTGATTTGCTGTGTCTGGCTCTACAGGAGAGAACAGCTCCAGCTTCCAGCTCTTCAGCGCCTGCTCTGCGCAGCCTTTTCTTTTGACACACAACACTGGGTTCTTATCAACAGATTCTAACATTATAATAACTCAACACATTTCAAGTCATACAAAACTACTTTTACATTTGTAACCTTTTAATATTGATGTTTTCATATGTTAAACTATTGGTTGTGTATTAGGAATACTTTGTTATAAAATTGATCAGACTAATTATACTTAAAATAAAATCACATTCTTCATTAATCATCAGTTTCCTGTTTATTGTAAATTGTGTGATCTAAACCATATATATTAGTTAACAGCTGTAAATGAAAATATTAAGATGGTATTTATAGGTTAACATTTTGTATATATGTTAGTAGAAAGTAAAAAAATGAAAGGTTGATGTTATATAGTGTTTTATTTTGATTTTATTTCTTTAAGAGACAAATGTGACATTGACTGAGAAGTTACTCTGTTGTCAAAAACAAAGAATTATCTGCACACTGAATAGTTTTAAAGCCCTGTAGCTGGTGTCATTTATTCCAACCTCTTAGAAGCTCTTGTATGGTTTACATTGTATAGACTCACCTATTTCCTAACATGTGCATTCAGTCAGCTCTGTGACCTCAGAATTTGTAAGGTCACAATAAAAACCACCTAGTGGGATTCATAATTATTCTGCGCAGATCCTTCTTTATTTCAGCAGTTACCCACATGATGGTTTGGATGTGTGCACAAATCAGAACAGCAAAAGAGGCGGTCTTCAGAAACTTCTGTCTATGGTTACTGGGTGTATGGCTCCTTATTTTTCTTGAAGTATAAGGTAGAAAGTAAAAATACTCCTGCACACACAGAAATACTCTGCATAATTACTTTTCAACATTTTATGTTTGGGAGTATTTTCACTTTTTAACTTATACTAGACTGATGTTCTTAAGCAAGAGTTCCGTTTTAATGTTTCATGTGGGGCGGCTGTGTCTCAGGAAGTAGAGCGGGTTGCCCGTTAATCGCAAGGTAGGCAGTTCAATCCCTGGCAATCCCCTGAAGGCAGCTTCCGATTTGGCAGTAAGAGGAAAGTTAAGGGGAACTTAAGTGAAAGTTAACTTACATTGCTGAGCGACTGATTCTCTGTTTTTTGCACCTCTTACTGCGGTGAAAGCTGTTATGCATTTTAGGCAAAGCCTTAACGCTGTCTGAAACACTGAAAAAACTTTATTTTATTTGTGAAAATGAAAAAAGGGCGATTTCACTGCTTTTTTCACATGCAGACCACATTAGACCAGGTCCAGATACAAACTCACTATACTTAGAGATCTCAAATCTGGACTAGATTGTCCCACAGACTCTGATGTTTCTTTTAAACATAGTTTCAGATTTGTGAAACATTTATTCAATTTGTGAAAATGCTTTAAAGGGCAATTTCACGGCTTTTTTTGCTTGTAGACCACATTAGACCAGGGCCAGATCCAAAACCATTATACCTAGAGATCTCAAATTTGGACTAGATTGTCCCACAGAGGCTAAAATTTCTATCAAACATAGTTTCAGATTTGTGAAACCTTTATTCAATTTGTGAAAATACTTTAAAGGACGTTTTCACTGTGAGATTGTCCCACAGAGGCTAACGTTTCTTTTAAACACAGTTTCAGATTATTGAAACTTTTATTCCTTTTGTGAAAATACTATAAAGGGCTACTGCAAAAACTTTGTAATGTACCATGAAGTAGACCTGGTTGCCAGCGCTAAACAGCCGATCACATGTCCTGCTACTTGTGATGCATTCAGGCAATGTCAGCAGAATGGACACAACCGCAAAAACACTCCATGGTTGAAGCATTATTGGCATAAGGTTGTTGCTTATGCTAACCTTAAAGTCACAGTAAATAAACATCATAAATTAGCTGCATTTGTAGTACTACGTATTTTTTGTAGTTTGTTACAGAGTGAAACCAGATCAAACCAAACTGTGTACCTAGAGCTAAGAAATGAGCAGAATCGATGCCTTAATGTCTTAATATTGGGTTTTATTTGGATGTATCGGACAGTGGAGGTTCTGCAATCTCTCTGTTGATGCCTGTAGTTGATGTAGTTAGTATATAGTAAATACATAATATATACAATATATATAAACACATCATAAACATAATCAGAGGTGAAATAATTATTCAGATCCTTTACTTAAGTAAAAGTACTACCACATTGTGAATATACTCCACAACAAAAGTACAAAATGTTCTCAGTTACATTCCATTACAGTTATCACTGCATTTATACATGTAAGTGTTAAACTATATGTTTAATATGTTCTTATTTATTTGCATAATGAAGCCTCTGGACTTTGACAGACTCAGAGACTCAAAATGCAAGATAACTACAGAGTTTAATGTATCAACAGGGATAACACACGACAACAACAGTTTAAACAGATACAGGGTTATGGCAGACAGGAAAAGGCTAAAAACTGGAATACTTAATAAAAAATCACAACATATACTACATGTTTTCCCCACCATTTATCCAACAAATATCATTTGAAGAACACACATTTTGCCTCATATCCTGCCCCCTACTCTGACTCTGATTGGCAAAGGAAAGAAGTACTAACCAATCAGAGACAGAGTTGTAGAAAGGCCAGGTCCCTTGGTGTGAAAAAAATTTTAGTGGGACAATCTAGTCCAGATTTGAGACCTCTAGGTATAGTGTTTTTTTTAGTTATGTTTTTATACAAATCAAACCATTTTGTGATATTATACCGCTGTGGTTAAGATTTGATTAGAGCTTATGTTAGTGTATTCATTTTAATTTAAAGTTGTTATTTAACATTTCTCGTTGCAAGCTGTTTTTCAGAACAGCTTTAACAAATGCTTTCAAAATGTAAAGGGGACATTCTGATTCTGAAATGTTGCCAGTGTAAATGACACCTATGGCGGTCAGCCTTTTTTTAATTTCCTGTGGCCGCCCCGTCCAGGCTGTGATTGGTTGGTTCATGAAAAGTGACATTGACAAGCTGCATGAAAGGCACCCAAACTTCTCCCTGCTTCTGAGAAAGGGAACAGGTGAGCGTCACGTAGTGCCCAGAGAACCTGATATGGAGAGAGAACCGGCAGCTTGGGAGATGTCCCGGTATGCAAGGAAAAGTCCCAGTATGCCAAAGAATAAAATATTGAGGTACAAGCACTGCTTGTAATGGAGAATTATTTCATTGTTGTATTGGTAATTTCACATAAGTGAAGGATCTGAGTACTTCTTCCACCACTTTAACATCTAACAATTTTTTTTAACACACACACAATCACACACACACACACACACACACACACACACACACACACACACACACACACAAAATTACTGTTTTATTTATTTATTTTATTTTAATTTTTAATATATTTTAATTTTTCTAACACAAACACACAAGCTTTAATTACTTTGCCAACAATGCTATTGTTGTTACACATTCATGCCAATAAAGCTAATTTGAATTAAATTAAACAAAATACTTCATTCTTGCTCTGGGCTACTGGTGTTAGAAAGTCACAAAGTCACCAAACTTCACATTATGTCTCCCAGTTGATGGACCAGATCTGACCTTTACTATCCTGCTGCTTTACAATCCTTCTGCAGCAGCGCACACTGTGTTTCCCTTATTTTAAAATTCACCCAAGCACTCTGAATTGTTAAAAGGACACAAGTGAACAAGCAAATAAGCCCACAGAGCCTGAGTCTTTAAGAGGTGCTTCTGCTGAGCACCTAATATCTGCCAATCTGCAATTGGTTTTATAAACCCAGGCCTGTGCATTTTTTTCAACCCATCGAGCACCCTGTAATCTCTGGAATTACAATGCAAATGAACAAAAGAATCCCCAAAATATGAGACCCGTGGGCTTTGCCTGACAGCAGCAAGAGATGGCCTCCTCTCAGGCAGTTTCTGCACAGTTAAGTGCATTGTTGCGTTAGTCCCAGTGGTAACTGTCAGCTGGCATGATGCATTTCCATAAATCCACTGAAAGCTTTTGATTAATGTAATTGGCTTGGCTTCAGTCACTGCACTTTTATGCATTTATGATTGCATCAGGGAGATGGCTGCTGTTCGCCCTATTACTTTACCAGCCTTAATCATGGACGGTTTAATGTATACAGTTGTTTCTATGATGAGGTGTTTAATGTTTTGTTGTGTAGGTCATTGGGAGGTACAGTAAGTAGGAAGAGTCCCATTAAAAGCCAAGAGCTAAATTCGAAGGGATAGTTTGACATGTTGGAAAACACACATTTGCTTTCTTGCTGGGTTAAATGAGAAGATTGATACCGCTCATGGTATTATGCTAAATATGAAGCTACAATTGCATCTGATTAGCTTAGCTTAGCCTAAATACTAGGAGTAGGGGGAAACGGCTAGATTGGCTCTAGTCCAACAAACGGAGACTCCAGGAATTCACCGTGCCTGTAAAACCACATAATTTTTACACTTATTTATTATTATCTGTAAACAAACAAATAAAAGTAAATAAAAAGAGCGGTTTCCCTCGGTTTTCGGGGCACAGGCACAGGCATGGGATTGTTGTCAATCTTCTCATTCAACTCTCAGCAAGAAAGCAAACAAGTGTATTTCCCTAAAAGTCAAACTAGTCCTTTAAAATGAAGTGACCATAGATATGAGGTAAGAGCTGCATCTACAAGATGTTTTGTCGTTTGTGGTTGTCGTGTAAAAAATATTTTTCACTTCAACTGGGGGATTCAATTCACATTTTAAAACATTGTCACCAGGCTCAAAAAAACCAAACAGGACATCAACGATATCTGAAATTTGCACCTTTGCAGTGCTACCGTGTTGATCACAGATGCTTCTGTGGTGTCACTGAGCATGCAGCAGTTTGTCTTCCTGACATTTAGATCTATTCTCTATCAGCCCTGCCATACCTCCAGCCAGTTCCCTCTGTTATTTGTCACTACTATGTACACTGAGCTAATACTGCTGCCGGTAAAGTTGTCGTTGTCGTTGTCAAACAACAAAGAGTTGTTCTGAGATTCCACGAACAGTAGCAGTATACCATTTGCCTTACCTTCATAGGACAAGAATACACTGGACCTTTGTTTTATGGGTCTAAAGGGATCAAGGGTGGGAGGTGGAGGAGGAATTGGTGGCTTGATCCTTGTTGTGATCACTGGACCAGGATATTACATGTGGTGCACATTACTTTAGACTGAGAAACCTCTGGTGGGGCAGGTCTGGACTGATGCAGCTCTCTGGCTTTGCAGCGAGGCTCATGCAAATGCTGGTCTGTGTGTCAGCGATCAACTGACAGTAATGATGATGTGCATTGATTGTTGCTTATCTCTGGATCAAAAGATGACAGGCTGTAGGGCATGGAAATCTAAAGCCACATCCTCTTAAAGGGGCTATATGTAAGCTTTTGATTTTAATAAATCAAATTTTCATTGCCTTATTGTCAGTGGGCTCAAAACTCACTTAGAAATGAAGCACACGCCTGTTTACTCCGTTGCTTGCATCAGCCACTATTCAGCCCGAGCCTCTCTCAGACTACAGCAACAACACGGCAGCTAGCGACATGCAGTCCACTAACACCATATAACAACCGGCTCACAGCAAAACACAGGCTAAGGATACAAAACAACAATAAAGGTTTATGTGCTGAATCCCATCAGACCAAACAGGTTCAGATGATGTCAAGTAAGAACAAAGTGAGCATTAGTAAAGCTGGAGAAACACAGAGAAAGTCGCGTTAGCTCGCCGGCTAACGCCAAGCATTTGCTAATGTTATCCGGTGCAAAGTTGTATCGCCTTCCATATTACTTCACCAACTAACACGACCCATGTTACTATCCTGTGTACCACTGTTGATTTAGCCTGCAAGAAAGGATGTAACGGTAAAAAGCAAATGTGTAACGTTAGCCTACAGTGATGCAGCCAGCTAACGCTACAGTAGCTCTGACCTGCTGTTTGCTTCGTAACGTTCAGTTTATGTTTATTGTGGTTTTACCAATACTCAGGTACCTCGCTTCTCCACTTCTCAGTCGCTGTAACTAACGTGACCCGCATAACATAAAACACTGATAACAAGACAAAACGGTCACAACAACACAGAGGAAGAGCTTCCACTATCACTAGTTAGTTAGTTGATAAAACTATTACTGTAACGTTGCAGTGGGAGTTTACCTGAGGTCTGTCTGTTCTCCCTGTCTGTCTGTAGCTGCTGTCACTCTGCCTTTTTTCGGGAGTATTGAGCCGATGTGCGGCGGACTGCGCTGAATGAAAGGTACGGCGCCGGTGTTGATCTGCCTTTTAGACAGGAACATCGAAGTAACAGAACCTGAACATGTCTGGAGAAAAGCCACAGCCTGCATGCAGGTGTTCCTGCGTTTATTGTGGTATTTCTGTATGAAAGTGGTAGTGTTTCGGATTATGCTCGCTCATGAGTTCAAACGAGCACGCGTACGAGCACACACCTGGTTGCAATCTTAGCACTGCACCGCTAGTGGCCGCTGGAAACTCCATAATGCCCCTTTAAGGTAGCGAGATGTCATTTTGAAATGTAATGATTATCTGTGGTGTTTTACACCAAGTGACACCAAAAGGAATAGAGATCTTTGTGGTTCAAGAGCGTCATGCCACTACTACTTTGTGTTCAGTGCAAATAAGCATGATGCTAGCGTGGCTGTAAACTTGTCTTGCTATACACTTTGAAGTGGTTGCATCTGAAATATGAACATAATTAGATTGATTTATTCAGGATAATGATTCCCTCTGATATTCTCTGTTGGACTGCAGACTTCACACTGGGTAGGGTATGAATTTTACAAAAGTGATGCCACTGTCAATTTAATGGTTGACAGTTTATGGATGGTTGCTGTACAGTTTTTTAATCTCGCTGCAGGGCAAGAAAAAGAGGATTGGTAGATTAAAAGATGATTAATGTCTTGGTACAAGTCAGTTTACAACAAGGCAACATTTTAAACAGCTGAAACTGAGGTACTGTTGGACAAATCTGGTGAATGAGAATGTTTTGTACAGCCTATCTATGGAATAGTCTTGACAAACTTATGAATAACTACAGACAGGAAATACCTAAGTATGAAATAAATAAATTCTCTCTTTTTTTTTTTTTTTAACTTATCTATCACCACAATAACATATTATATATATGTTATTTTCTTCAGGCTATGTGCCGTTTCAAACTCGACTGTGGCCTGGACTGAAATTGGTAAGGCAGCAGACAAAATGAGTTTTGAGAGTGAGAATGAAAAGAAATGATTACTATTAACAAACACCACTGAGAGGCTGTACCAGCAGCATAACGTAGTTATGCTGGGTGCCGGTGCAAATATTTTCCTTAGGCACGGACTAACCAGCCTTTGATCAAAACCATGGACGGCGGCTACCTGGACGCCAAATTAATAAAGCACAGAACTATAGCCATCAAGATAAGCACAGCAACTCATAAGTCTACAGGTATGATCACACAATTGCAAATGGGCCTATTCATCATTTATCTACACTGTGGCAAAGCAGCAGACGTTACACGGACAGGTTCAAAGTAAGGAGGTAAAAAGAGGTAACAGTCACAACTTACATCACTGATCCTACTCTAAACAGAAAGAAATCTGTAAATCACCAATCAGGAGTTCACTCTACGGGCCATTTGCTAACAAGATCATACAAGAAAGAGGATGTGAGGATACGCAAGCAGCACATTATCGCGAATGACAGGGAAAAGATCATTGGACAAACAGATTTCCCAATTCCCAGCAAGCACATACATTTTTGGAACATTTTAATAACAATAAAAACACAAACAAAAATATATTAATGGAAAATAATGTAAGGGGGGGGGGTTAAATAGCTGCCATTAAACTTAAGGAGTAACAGTGAAGTGAGGTCTTGCAGGCCTGGGTGCATTATTATCAACATTGTGAACGATGGGTGTAAGGGATCACCAAAGTCATTACAGTTAATCCTCACTGGGAAATTAATGCATGTACAAAATGTCATGCCAATCCACCCAATAGTTGTCAAGTCATGTCTCATGTCACTAAAAAACAAAAATGTGTTGGATTCATCATCTTTGTTGTATGTCTGTACAAAGAAAATCATGGCCATTCAGGCATTTTACAACCTCCACATTTAATTAAAAGTGAGGCAGGTTGTACTGCAGATTCTTCAGGTTGTTAAATACAGTCCTGCAGAGATTAGTAGACTATTTTGGGAGGACCCTCCATCATGTCTGATGTCTAATAATAATAATAATAAATTGTATTTCTATAGCGCTTTTCAGGACACTCAAAGACACTTTACAATAAAACCAGTAGTTATGTACATTTAAAAAAACATAAAATAAATAAATCGAAAAATATATGAATGATAAGTACAAATGCAAGACGCAAGATCAGCAGATAAGATGCAAATATCAGCCTGGGATATCAGCAAATCTGAATAAATATTGTTGTAACCCTCCAGGAAGGGAACAGTAGGTGTGTGTGTGTGTGTGTGTGTGTGTGTGTGTGTGTGTGTAGAGGAAAGTGGGGGGTGGTGGTGGTGATGGTGCTCCTGGCTGGTGATTATGTCCTCGAAGCAGCGATGCTGATGACAGTGAAGTAAAATGATAGTCCTTCAGTTCGTCTCTGGAGGGACGCCTCCCAGTATCCAAGACTCTGCTTAGCTCTCCAACACCTGCCTCCACTCTCTCTCACACACACACACACACACACACTCCAGTCACACACTCACACACACACACACTTTATCAGACGGAGAGAGCACTCACAATCACTTACTCATGGATATTATCACACTTAGGGGCAGCATTAATGCAAAGATACACATACACACATTTGTACACATTTGTAATGTCCTTTGAGGTGCTTAATTGAACGCATGCCACTTTCAGGCCTGGTCATTTCAGCATTTACACATTATGCAGCATAGTTCATTATATCAGTGTGTGTGTGTGTGTGTGTGTGTGTGTGTGTGTGTGAAACTATTGTATCTAATTTAGCAGTGTTGCACCATCAACTTTTATTTAACCTCCTCTGTAAGTTAGACTCTCCACAAATTGTTTTCAGACATTTGAGACATGAGTTGATGGTATTCAGGGATGGGCAGTGTTTATGATATGATGAATGATATATTTTGTAGTAATCTACTAGTCTATGAGATGATCATAAAAACGCTGCCTGTGATCGTTGCCTACTCGGTAATTTGACGTGTTAAGATCAGAACAGAAAATTGATCCAGACCCAAAGAAGGTCAGGGTTAGAAATGTAGGTTGCCAGCTTTCCATCTTTTTTGAGCATAAACAGCCACAATTCTTAACAGTTCCTGTAAAGTTTTGGTGCGTTTTAGAAGCCTAGGCTAAAATTGTCAGTTGTGCACAAAAAAAGTGTTTCAGTTTTAAACTATTGGTTACTTTAAAACTAACCTTCATCTGGATGATCACAGGGATATGGGAATGCTTGATCTGTCGCATAATGTCAGATTTATTGCATGACTCATTAGTGAGGAGAAAAGTTGTTAGACATTGTCCACTTAATCAAGTGAGTCTGGTGAAGGGATAGATCAAATAGATAGAAGGTTTGCAAAGTGCTTTCATGGCACCTTGGAAAAACTATCTTTAGTGTTTGATTTTTTTATACATGTCATGGCTGTAGTTTATTTTGATACCCTTAAAAATCTTATTATCTTATTTTAAAATACATTTTGATGTATCTTCGTCCATCCCTTATGGTAATAAACTGTGAAGATTTTGCCATGATTTCCAACAGCCAATCTAATTACTGCTGTTTGCCTCTCTGTTACAGGCTGCTGTCATCACTTGTTCTCCTGCTCACAGCGTCATCTGCTACTTCAAGACACTCTGAACACCCTAATCGCCATCATGCAGTCTCTGGCTAATGCCATCTGAGCTATTACGCCCTGCCTCTTGTTGCGCCCTGTCTCTGTGCTCAGGTGGCCATCCATCTGTTTTTAGAACAGTCCGTTTTTCAGTCTACTTCCACAGCATTAAGCCAGAGGTTCATTTGTCCTCCTTTTATGGTCATCCCTATTTTTCTTTTACCTTATCTAATGGTATATAATAAATAAACAAAAAATTAATAAATAACAGTAAAAAACAGACTATGTGTAAGTATACTTTCTCTAGGACTTGTGATCTAACTTGTGTCAGATAAATATCTGGTATTTCATTTGTTTAATTAAACTTAACTAAATTAGCTAAGTCAGGATGACACTGGCTACTACTGGTAGGACATTCGTAGCAGCCTGGTGCACTCAATGAAGGACCTCTGCCTCCTGAGGAAAAACAGCCTGCTCTGTCCTTTCCTGTAGAGGGCCTTGCTGTTGTCTGTCCAGTCCAGTTTCCTGTTGAGCTGCACCCCCAGAAACTTGTAGATGTCCACCATCTCTACCCCCTTTTTATGACAGGGTTGTGCATCCTCTTGCTGCGTCTGAAGTCCACCAACAGCTTCTTGGTTTTACTGATGTTTAGCTGGAGGTGGTTGCTGTCACACCATCCAATGACGCTCCTTATTTGGTCTCTGTACTGCTCCTCCCTGTCATCTGTAATACCGCCACCAATGGAGGAGTCGTCTGAGAACTGAAGACAGCAACACAATTAGAAGTTCCAACAGTGTGTCAGACACTGGACCACCAGCTACCCAACTAAAAGCTAAAAATACTCCTAGTACAACTTTTGTAATTAGCTCCTAAAACTAGCTTTCACGCTGCTCTATTTCATGGGGTTATTTGGCTTGCTGCACTTTATGAAAGGTAGGGAGCAGATTGTATCTGCCTTTGAGCCTGGTAAAGTTTGTGACAGGCAAGAGACAGAAAGACAGAACGATCTGTTTGTGAAAAGCCAGAGCCGACCGTTATGTGAAGGCACACATGATTGTGGGATAAAGGCCTTTTCACACAGGATAAAGCTGCAAACTTTTGTTCAGTATAAATAAGCAAATGCGACATAAATGCGGATATTCTTTCCGTGCTGACCTCCGTTTGAATGCGACACCTGTCACCTTTCCCCTAACGGCCACCACTTACAGATATACTCCAACCAAACACAATTAACATGAAAAGAACATAAACAACAACCAATGAACGCCCCTAATCCGTGTGTTACACGATTTTAGATACCTTGGTACATTGGGGATCAATTTAAGTCTGACACACAACCAACAAGAACGCCGGCCTGCTGCTATTCACCATCAAATAGAAATTATATGCCAAATCTAGTTACCTGCCAATGTGGCAGGTAGCGTTCCAATATTTGGCCGCCAAACGGAAAATCCACCCGCATTTGGCGGGTGGCGGGTGTTAATTTCCATCCCTGGTCAGCAAGCTCAGCGACTGGAGGAGGCGAGCTGGGGCTGCTCAGCAGTGGTACTGTGGAGTCGCATATGGACAGAGGGAAGCAGAGATGAGGCTACTTGAGGAGGTGGAGGGGGGTCCGGCCTTCATGGTTGAGTCAAATTTGTTGAAAAATTGGTTTAACTGGTTTGCTTGGTCCTAATATTAAAAAATTTTGTCATCTAGCTGACGCTTTTATCCAAAGCGAATTAGAATTGCTATTTATATCCAAGGTTACATGCCTCTGGAGCAACTAGAGGTTAAGGTTGCTCAGGGACACATTGGTGGATGCGTTGCAGTGTGAATTGAACCCAGTACTCCCCCACGAAAAGCATGCATCTTATGCACCGCGCCATCGCCATCCTTTGTTCTCTCTGCTGCTCCTGCTGGCCTGTTCATGCCAGTGATGAGCAATCTTTTTCTTGTTCAGCAGGGATTTGATGTCTCTCTTGATGCAGGGCTTGTTATTGGGGAAGCAGCGTATCCTCTTGGTGGGGTTGATACTCTCCTCACAAAACTTGATGGAGTCTGTTGTCCTGTAGCACTCCATCAGGGCAACCTCGGCTTCCTACGACCAATATATATTATATTTTGATTAAGGGAGTAAAATTTAGTGGGGATGGTAGGGAGTTGTCCCTGGCTCAGAAGATTGCTGCAGTACAGGACTGGAGTCATTTGGAGCTCAGATGGAACGAGAGATGGCTGCAGCTCATGGGGAACCGGAGGTTTGCTACTGAAAAGCTATTTAAATAGAAAACGCAACACTACCACCACGCTACTGAGAAATGTAGTTACATGGCACTACTTGTAGCGACACTACTGCTCAACACTAGGAGCTGGGCAGCAGGGAGGACAAAAGCTGAGCAGCGAAGGCTCTAGGGCACAGGGCAGCAGAGAGGCACAATGACAGTGAGAGCCATGCTTCCTTCCGGAGGGGTTCCCTGAAGGTGGCTCCAGGGCAGGATCTGGTAGGAAACTGGCTGGTACAGGACTAGACGACAGGCTATCTGGCTGGAGGCTAGCAGTCTGGGTGCTGTCTGGCTCCAAAGTGACGTAAATATAAGAGAGAGAATTGATAACAATGAGGGACAGGTAATACTCATTAGGCCGGAGCAGACCATCAAACAAGGTGGAAAACACAGCAGGACAGGAAAACAAAGTAAAACAAGAGACACAGAACTAATGAATAAATGACACAAGAGAAAACAAGATCTAATACAGAGAACAGTAAAACACAGAGACATGACAGACAGATGAGGAACGATTTACCACAATAAAATAGGAAACCACCCCACTTTGACACCCTTCACGTAATGTGGAAGAGGGATGGTTGAGGTGACTGAAGATGTATTATCATGACCTGCAGGTGCTACCAAGGGACAGATGGAGAACTACTTCGCCTTGACGAAAGCTCCCCAGGCTCATTTCCTATCCCTTTCCTTCCTCCTCCTTTGTTTTGCCAACACCTTTCTCTCTGTCTTGATTCTTCTCACTTGCCTCTCTCGCTTTCTAAGATCTCATCCAATCCTTTTGTGCCTCTTTTCTCTCATGTCCCTTTTCACCAGCTTCCTTCACTGTCATCTCTTTTGCTTTAGTTGTCTCTACCCTCCCTACTTCTCTGTCCTTCAATCTACTCTAGTTTCATGTTGTCGTTAATAGTTTGGATCTACTGCATTCTACCGCAGTCAATTTGTTTCGCTGCTCTTTTTTATATTATGTCTACTTTAATTATCCTTTAGTGCATTTTTGCATTGTCACTGTCTAGGTATTGTTTATAAATTAATAGTTTAAAATGAAAATGTAGCCTTTATTGTGTTATTTGTAATGGCAGATTGATGACCAATTTCCGTAGATGTTGTAGTTCACTGGACAAAAATACTAAATTCTGTGACACAATGGTTAAAGAACAAAATTTTGAGTCGGCATGGATTGGGGGTGAAGACTAAAAATTTGAAAATGAGACATATCTGGGGGTGTGGAATTGAAAGAAGTGAGCTACTAGGCCTCTGTAGCCCGCTCCTCATCTTTGCTTGACGTTAGCACCTTGAGTGTAGACTAGCCACTACTAGCAAAACACACCTGACTAAAGAGTCACCAACTGAGTAATGTAGGAAAGGGAATATAGTATAGTGGTGAATTACTATTTTAATGTCATGTTTGAGAGGAAGTGGAAAAAAAGTTGTGCCCAGTGGTTTCATTATTGACAACATGATTTGATGATTTCAAGTATCGGTCATTTGTGAAGCCTGTGAGCTGCTTCAGGCAGTCAGCTCAAATTTGCTGCTACACTCAGGGAACAAAAAACATATCCAATGCATCTTTTAAAATCGGGGCGGTGTACTCAAGCTGTCAAATCAAAAATAACTATCCTAACTAAGAGTTAGGCAGTCTTATGGCCTTTGGGATGGAGCTGTCCCTGATGATGTGGGCCCGGATGCTGTGGTACATGTGTCAGATGGCATCAGGCAGAACAGTTGTGGCTCTGGTGATTGATGATTATGTTGGCTTCCTTCCTACAGTGCTGGGTGTAGAGGTCCTCCATGGATGGCAGCTTCGTCCTGGTGATGTGCTGTGCATGTTTTCAGCACCCTTTGTAACGCCTTACAGCTGAGGACAGTGCAACTGCCAAACCAGGCGGTGATGCAGCCAGTCATATGTGTACCTGTAGAAGTTGCAGAGTATCCTGGAGTCCAATGAGTCTGTTTTTTGTGTATTTGTAGCTTGTTTGTATATTTGGCAGTGTTTTCTGCAGAATGTTGTCAATGTCAAATTGACGAGGATGTTTTCCTAATTTGCATGTGTTCTGTCTATTTGCACATGTTTTCTTAAGATGCAGTGTTTTGAGCTCTCAGGGCCACCATAACATTCTCTGTGGGATAATTGGAAATTTATTATTGAGTTTCCTTCTGAGGAGTAACAAGGTCAGACTCTAGGCCCCAAATATCAAAGATATGCATATTCTAGATTTACGTAATAATCTGTTCCATACGAGCTGGCTAACTGAAATAATTAATAGCCATAGTTTGTTGTTCTATATAACCTGCAAGCAACCTGACATTTAAGGTAACCAACTTACCTCGGAGCAAAATAAACCACAAAAACTGTTTTTTTGACTCTGATTGAATCTTTATCCTGTTTGTGAAACACTCATTAAAATACTCAGCAATGAAATAAAAGAAGATTTACAATCCAGTGACACTATTTAGTCTACTTTATTGATTTGATTAGCAGAGAAATTTCATGTATTTCTCTAAATCATCAAAATCGGGAGCACTGAAAAACACATTTTACTGTCAACCTTGATCTTTAACAATCACACATTTGGGTTCTGTACTTGTTCTCCCAGTAATCCTCACCTTCTGAGTGAAGGGTTGAATATAAATACAAATAAAAAGGTGGGAAGACATAAAAAAAAAGCACAGATGGTGCTACCTGAAGGTTCTAGTTCCTCTGACAGACTTCAGACGTTTCCTTGCTGACTCTCTCTCCGCTGGTTTGGAAAATGACAGGAAACAGATGCAGTACAGGGCTGAGCTTCCCAAGGCTGACAGCAGACCTGGTTATTATGACCTTTTATTAATAATCATACATTGGCCTCACTTTATCTATCATATGATTGGAGGTCCTCCCTGACCACAACTAGTGGTTATTTCTGCATCATTCCTGTCTGAAAAACATCTGTCACCTTGCCCTAATGAGCTACTTGCTCAGTGACGCATTTACTGTGCCAAGGAACTCTGAATTCGATTTCAGAGGCTTTTCTGTCCTGGCAATAAAACTGTTCAAAGCTAAACACTGAATACTTTGGGGGAATAAAATGACCACATTTGCTTAACACTAACAGTAACACAAAATTAATCAGAAGCTTAAAGAACCATACTACTGGTTTTGCATGTTCCAGCTAATTTACTGCAAATCCTATCTTCTTTACTTTTTTTTGTAAACCATGCTGCTGGTTTTTAGATATTTAAATGTGTTTTTTCTTCTTTTCAGGCAGCCATTGGTTTTCACACAACAATGTTTGATCCATTACAGTGAACATTAAGTCTGCATTAATTTTTTGGAAAAGCTACATTATAGTTTAAGGTTCAATGTATACTGTTCAGGAGGATGTATTGACAGAAATGCAATATAAGATCCATAACTATGTTATCAGTGGTGTATAAAGACCTTACATAATGAACAGTTATGTTTTTTATTACCTTAGAATGAGTCATTTCTATCTACATGCACTGCGGGTCCCCTTACACAGACGTTGCCATGTTGCACCGCCATGTTTCTACAGTAGCCCAAATGGACAAAATACTCTACTGAGCGAGTTTTGTCACTATGTTGAATTCATACGAGGAAGAAGAAGAAGAACAACAAGTAACATTAGTAGTAATAGTAGTAGTTGACTGGTTTATTAGAAGAAAGAAAAGGGGTCCACACGTATTATTTAGCACAAGAGACGACAGAGCTTTTTGGCCACGATAGCTTCTCCTGTGTGCTTGGAAAGGGAGGAGTGAGAACTGACTAATAGTGCATTTATGTGGTGTTGGAATAATCAGAATATTTTTCCTCCTTAAATATTTATTGCAAAAAGGGAAATAGTGTGTACGGGAAGAAGTTAACAGAACTTTGATTCATGCAAAATCCCTTATTGCATATAAATATTTTGCAAACATGTTTGTAAAATGGTTATAACTGTGAGTTTGCTGTCCATATAGAGTGAACTAGATGTCTGTGTGTTGTTTTTATGCTCTGATAATGCTAATCCTACACATCTTAGTAGTATTGTCCATGTTAATTCTACATTTTGACTTCTGAGTACATGAACATACACTGAAGTCGAAAGAACAACTTCACAACTCGGGAAATGGGGCCATCTGATGAGCATGTGAATGCACCGTGAGCCACTGGTTACAATTCGCAACCCTCATCACTAAATGCCACTAAAACTCACACACTGAACTGAACACAAAGACTTTTCAATTCAATTCAATTCAATTCAATTTTATTTATATAGCGCCAAATCACAACAACAGTTATCTCACAGTGCTTTTCATAAAAGAGCAGGTCTAGACCGTACTCTGTAATGTTATTTACAGAAGCCCAACAGTTCCCACCAAGAGCAAGCACTAGGCGACAGAGGCAAGAAAAAACTTCCTTTTAAGAGGCAGAAACCTCGAGCAGAACCATGGCTCAGGGTGG
>NC_060170.1:5231928-5259987 GCF_021292245.1 Micropterus dolomieu | reverse complement strand
CGCAGCCACAGATCCAGACTCCACAGCTCCAGAGCCAGAAACACCTGCAGGAAGTGATAGGAGGAGAGAGGAGAGGGACGAGAAAGCACAAGACTACCAGAAAGGGGAGACGTTTTGTTAGTAACATGCAATAATGGGATAACGTTGCATACAGAGGGAGAGAAAGTAGAGGAGAGAGGAGCTCAGTGCATCATGGGAAATCCCCCGGCAGTCTAGGCCTATAGCAGCATAACTAAGGGATGGTTCAGGACTCACCTGAGCCAGCCCTAACTATAAGCTTTATCAAAGAGGAAAGTCTTAAGCCTACTCTTAAATGTGGAGATGGTGTCTGCCTCCTGAACCCAAACTGGAACCTGGTCCCACAGGAGAGGAGCTTGATAGCTGAACGCTCTGGCTCCTAGTCTACTTTTGGAGACTCTAGGAACCACAAGTAACCCTGCATTCTGGGAGCGCAGTGCTCTGGTGGGGTAGTAAGGTACTATGAGCTCTTTAAGATAAGATGGTGCCTGACCATTAAGAGCTTTGTAGGTAAGAAGAATGATTTTAAATTATATTCTGGATTTTACTGGAAGCCAATGCAGAGAAGCTAAGACAGTAAGTAAGTCAGTCTGCTCTTACAGGAATAGTATTCCCCAAAATGTTAAACTACAGTATTCCTTCAAGTATCCAACTACAAAATGACAGGTTTGCATAATGCTAGTGGTGAAAAATACTAACAGTCACTGCACTGCAATTTGTTCATATTCACTACGGACAATATTATTTGGTCAGTGTAGCAAATTACATGACGTAGGTAATCAAACAAGTCGCCTTAGAACACCGATTTTTATCTTGGTTTTTCAAATGGCCTTGAGCATTTTTTTTGATGAAGTTGTTGCTTTTCCATTTCATTATCTGAAGTACAAGATAAGATCAAATTACACATTTTGGTCACACATACAAGAGAGAGAGTCTCTTGGTATTAAAACTGACTGAATGAATCAGGCCTATGAATGCAGCTCAGCTGTGGTTTATTATGCATGCAGTGTGCTCTGTCTGAAGGTCCATGCAGCACACATGTTTTTATCTGACACTGGCAACACACTGAGGCTTTGTTGTTTTTTGCCTGTTCAATCACACACACACGCACACTGAGCCTCCTGTCCTCGCTGCTTCATCCTCATCCTCCTCTCTCATCTCTGTGCACCCGTACTGCAGGTCAGGATTCACAAAGATAGAGAGTGAGCCGTGGCAGACACATCTACAAAGTAAATTGTTTTTTGGTCTTTTTACTAAAGCTGTACAGCACTTTCTGTGCCAGATGCTTGTTTCCACCCCTTGGTCACAACTGTTGTTTGATCTGGCGAAAAAAACAATCCTCACACTCACTTGTACACCTTTTGTTGCTTGCAATGAACACAAACCCATGTGGTGAGTTGTAAATCAACACCTTTTCTTTAATAGAAGACATTAAAGTTGATACCCCGATTTTAGCGAGAGCACAGATAAAAACACCCACAGTACAGTAAATGTAAGTCCACAAATGGCAGGTAACAATGGAGGCAGTAACAGGTACAGTCACCTCAGAGCAGTACTCGCAAAAGATGCACAAGATTAACTCTTTTTTTTCAAATCGCAAAAGCATTATTGATATTTTAGAGAAACAGAGCTATTTAAAATCTCTTTCAGGAACAAGTAAGCATGATAGAAACAAGCAAAACATCGATACAAAATAGAACTCAGACTATGTCTGAAAAGTGCCTGATAACTACTTGTAGATATATCTCTTTTCTCCATGTACAGTATTGCATCACATGTATGATCAGAAATGTATTTTTTCACATAGCCTTCTGCACATTATCTTTTAGCTCTGTATTCCAGAACATTGGATTTCAAATGAAATACTGACTGTGAGGTTGAAGTGCTGACTTTCAGCTTTAAGGATAGTTGAGAGATTAAAGACTGTGGGAACAGTTGGCACTGTAGCCCAGTACCCTTGGGAGAGATGCATTCAAAGAGCTACAAGTTCTACACGGTTGATTGGATGTGAATGTAATCCCCCTTAAATGAAAGCAGAGAGTCAGCATTTGAAATGATGAGGCTGTGGTATACTTTTTCTTGTTGTCAACAAATCTGGAAAAGAATGAAATCAACAATGCATTAATCCTCTTGCAACACTTTCTGACTTTTCCTAACCTGTCAGCACCTGATCCTTTTTGTGCTCACTGAAGACAGAAATCTTTAAATTCTGATCAAAAATGTACAGTTAAATTTTTTGGAAGGCTCAGTTATTTACTAAAACAGCTGTGCACGGTAATTGTAAGACAATGTTTCTGAAACAGGACTTAATATTGTATTTGTTGTGGACTATAATCAACTGCCGATTAATACACAGTTGTGCGCTAGTAATCACCTGTTTTATCCTCTTTACACTAGCTCCCTGTTTGTTTTAGGATTGATTTTAAGATCTTATTGATCCTTTAAGATCTTATTGATCCTTTTAATTCCTTATTAAACATGTGTCTTCTGTTTCTTTACCTCAGCATCTGCCGTCAGGTCCCCGAGGCTCTGGAACAACCTGCCCGAGTAAATTAGGCTGTCAGATTCGTCACTCACTACCGATTGTTAGCGCAAAACAAAATACCCCCCAACAAGAAATCAGGCAACAAGAACATGATTTCAGCCATGAAACTAAATGTCAATGTAGGATTTGTTGACAGTATAAAAAAGATGCAGTATAGTATAGTACAGAGCCAAACCACTGTCTGGATATTTCTATACAAACACTGACTCTCATTCTTCTGATTAAATTTAGGACATAAATGTCAACAAAGCGTCTATGTGTCAGCCCAGGGTGTGCCCCGCCTCTTGCCCAATAACAGCTGGGATTAGCCACAGCCCCTCAGGACCCTCCAAAGGATAAGCTAATGGATTGATGAATAGAGACAAATAACAAATAAAGTAATGAAAGCAGAGGCTCAACCTGCCAAGAACAAAATTTCCCTTTTGTGGTAGGGTTCAGGAAAAGTAATGATATTTAGTTTTCAGACACAGCTAACAGCATGGTGACAAAGAGGTATATGACTATTTGTATTGGAACAGGCATCAGTCCTGCAAGGAGATGTCTCTTCACGGCACAGTCGGCATATTTCCCCAGAGTCCAATCACTTTTCAGTATAGAATCTTTCCATGGACTAATCCATTTTACAACACAATACAGATACAGATATTCCTATATCATGGTTCAAGTTGAGTTCTCTTTTTAGTTCATAATCAAAATGTCACATTCACAAGTACATTAGATTCACAAAAGAGACAACTGGAAAGCTTGGCATTTGTGCAAGATGAAGAAAACCAATGAGTAGGTAGTGAAGAGTATTTTCACAAAGCAACAATAGTTAGCCTGTCTGCAGCAACACACATCTTTACAGTGAATATATATATATCTATATGTATATTGCAGAGGCTGTTCTTCAATGCAGTTTATTTTTGCAGGGTGCTGTGGTTTTGACCCTTGCAATTTTGATAATTTCTCTTATATATATTGACGCACATGATGTCACTAATTCTGGATGACGCATCATGTATATGTGTACACATTTCTTATAAATGACACATTTATCTCAAAAGAGTGCACTATGAGCATCTGTGAATGTAAGGACAACAATGACAACTAGTTATGTTGTGTCTGGCATTCTCAAAACTATAGGTCACCGTAGCACACAAGTACACCAGTCTGTTCTCACACACACACGCACCCACACACTTAAGCATGCACCCATCACTGAAGAGGCAATCTTTATATTTTCACCTCATTTAATGACCTGCAAGCACAATGTGTCCCTGTGCCTGTGTGTAAGGCATGCTTCTGCGAGTGTGAGGCTGGTTGCCCTCTCCACTTCTCTGCTGTAATTAGCATGATTGGAGAGCAAGGGATGGGTAGAAACACAGGAAGAGATGGCGCTGATGAGGCTATTCACCCTGCTGTGTAGCCTGCCTGGCGCCTCTTCTCAGCAACAAGCTGGCATCTTTTGTCTCCATCGCTACAGCTCTCATCAGTGACGGCTGTGTGAGTGTGTGTGTGTGTGTGTGTTAGAGAGACAGAGAGAGAGAGCCTGCCGTACACTCATTTAAGGAGCACTCGTTGGACAAAGTTAATTACACATTCATTAAAGCCCCAGCCTCTCGTTCACCCGCTCCACTTGATCCGTCCACGCTTGACCTGCAGACGAGGGAACGTACACATCCACTTCCACATCCCTCTCACTGGCTCAGACAGCTGATGCTATGTTGTAATGGACACTATGGATATATTATATAATATTAGGCCTGTCATTTGCCCCTATATAATTAAATTTGATGGGCTTGGATAGGATTCAAATGCAATATGATTTTGTTTGACCTTGCACTGACAAATAAATTAATTTTATTTAGAAAAGGTTGGTTAAATCCGGTTTGTGTGGCTGAGTCACATTCTCTGTCTACAGGTCGAAAGGAGGAACACTTACAGTAAATACACACACACATACCCACTAATATTTGTATTAGTATCCTTGTGAGGACCTTCCTTCAATTACAGCACTGAAGGCCTAACACAAACCTAAACTCCGTTCTAACCTCTCAGTGTTATTGTGAGAAATCCAAACCACTTCGGATAACTTCTGCACATTTCATCCCTCCTAGAAGAGGTCACAAGATTAACCCAAGAGGACATGAGATGATTACTTGGTGGGGGGAAAAAATTATATTCTTTATTTATTGGTGTTTCCTCTAATCTTTGTTCAAATGAGCCACTCACAGCACATGCATCATGTGACAATGGGTCACACAAGGACATTGGACAAGGACTTTGTGTCAAGGGTTAAAAAGCAAAAAACAAGTTGGGAACCATGGTCACCAATTAGTAAGACCACAGCATGAGTGGGTGGGATCAGTGCTTTAGCTGGTTGTAACTGGCTTTGGGGTTGTGTGTTCAAAGAAATCTAAGCTGGATTCACAGCTGTTGGTATTTATGATATTTTGATATTTTCTTTTTCTGTTAACTTTGTGTAAGCTCTGCTGTTAGCTATATAGGAGTGAAGTAGCAGCATTTATTTCATGGCTGACTGCTGCCTTGGCTGTGATTGTGACAGGCTGTTATGGTACTATTTACATGGATAGACATTATTAATTAATTATTTTCAGCGGGTGGCACATTTTATACGCTCAGGAACCTAATAATTTACAAATTAAGCACTGGTTGTAGCTATGGCTTTGGCTCTTATGAATAGCAAGGCTTTGACACATCAGTTTTTAATGTTGTAAAACGAATAACATGCTGGTGCAGTGAACTGAAATGGTTGCTTTTCAGCTTTTTCTAGACTACAGATGAAAAATAGCCTTCTGGCTAAATCTGGTACATTTACATTGATGCTTGCCGAAATATTCATGAATGTGCACTGTTCCTTTAAAAACTAAAAAGACAACTCATTGTCCTTGAAAGGTCTGTTGGTCCTCATAAGGAAACACAGCCATAAACAAAACAAACTAATTTGCCCTCTTGTACACTTACTGTGTGAGCTAATTTACTTGCAGGATTACATGCAGACAAGGAGCATTTTCCTATCCAGCTCACTGACTCCAACTCATCCTCTCAGGGCAGGAGGTATCGAGGGTGCAGGTCTTGTTTATAATGTAATCAGTTAACTATGTTGTAATGACATCAACCACGATCTCTCCCGGATCACTCTATTTAGGACTCTGTTGCCAAACCAGTCCTGCAGATGGTCATTTAGTAACACAATATCATTTCAGGCTGATTTGCATCATTGAATGCTTCTGCTCATAAAAAAGAAACAAGGGAAAGGAGTACAAGTGGATATTTGAAAACTTCAAAGCCTTAAAGGCTTTTTTAAAATTAGACACTTACAACAATTGATGGGATGAACACAGCAATTTTCTGCCAACGTTAGAACAGTTATTTCACAAATAGATTTAGTTATTGTTTTTCTCTGTGCTCTCCTTATTGGCTCAGTTGGAAAAAAATGTGATGTTGCCTACTTCTGTGTACCAATCTAGCAGCATTAAAATCAAAAATTGCTTATGTTGCCAGGCCACTGTCAATCAGATACGATCAAACCACACTTAGCCAACCAACTCAGCAGATTAGCTGAGTCTGCAAGTGTTAAACTTTCATAAAATATATCCTAATATAAATGAAAACAAAGTAGGGTTTCTTCAGAGTTGATCTTTGATTGTTGCTTACTTACTCGTTAATATTTAATATCATAGAGAAGAACCATTTTTGAAGATATGGGGCTTTAAGCCACTAATGTCATTCACAAGGTTATTCATGTGTTGTTAATAACACTTAAGCACACATTATTCACAGCGGTAGTGCTTTGCTGTTGGCCTCAACACACCTTTCGAAGAACAAGATGGGGAGAAATAAAATATTTTATATATAGATTTAAATATTTTATTTTCATGTTTTTTTAAATGGATCTGCTTTCCCTACATTCCATATGATATGATTTATGTTTCCACACTGAAAGTGGGAGTGACTGTGCACAGTTACAAATCACTGTGCCGTAAACAACTGCATGACATCCAAAAACGAACCTCACCATATCACTTACAGTGATATATTCATTGATCAAATGATGTAATAATTTTTAAAATGCATGAATATTCTGGGCATCCTGACAAATTATAATTTTAGTAAAAGTTATTCTTCTCTAAATCTTCATTTTGACAACACAGTGTATGTTAATGTGTTAGCGTGCAGCATCAAAGTCAGAGATCTATGATTTTTATGTTCTCCTCACTGAACTAATGACTTGGCTAAGATATTAATCTCCCAAAAGCTCTGTAGGATGTATTATGTTTACATTCTACCCTGTGTGAAAAAGTGAAATGTCAGCTATGGTGATGACGGGGCGTTTTCTTTTATGCTGTCTAACGTCTGCTGAATGTCCTTCATTTTCTGCACTGAGTGTGACCTCCTGTGGTCCCGGCACCAATGTTGTATTTTATTTTAGATATGTTTCCATGTCACCAAGAGTTAGCTTTGTACTCGGTGAATAAAGTGATATGGTATTGATAGGCATTGTGATTCCAAAAAAGTTATGCGTTGCTAGACATGTGCTCCTCAGTTTCATGTCTGCTGACACTGGAATTTATAACAACAGCGTTTGTGTACTGAGAATAGCCCAGGAGTCAGGAGGGGAACTGTAGGGTGTGTTTGTGTGTGTGTGTGTGTGTGTGTGTGAAAGTGTTTGAAAGTAGAATGATGGGTATCAACAGGTGATCATTCTCTGGATGTGTGTGCATGTGTTGTGTATGCACACTGCAAAGAATATCCATCTTGAAACATGATTTAACCAAGGACTGAGTTATACTTTTCACAGAATATATCTCATAATGTGATAACAGTGACACTATTGAATTATTTCCAATGCAAAGCAAGCTGTGAATTTTTAAACGTAAATACTTAGTAGACTTATTCAAATTGATTTAGTCTTTTCTCTTCTATTGTGTGTGTTACAGCTACACTGTTTGGTGGATGTGCGTGGTTAAAAGCCTGTGTTTGTTCTGTACACAGCAAATATGTAAATCTTGAGGATTTAGTTATTAGGCTCCCTCCAGCGTATTTGTAGTAAAATATTCTGGCTTCCATTAATAAACTAAATGTCCTTTAAGAAATGATCAAAAACTATGCATGGCACCTTCCAACTATGCTCTGTGCACGCGTATGTGTGTGTGTGTTTACCACCGTAGGAGGTTAAGACAGTTTGTCCCAGTGGGCTTCTGTAGCCTCTGTTACCTAACCTTCCTTTTCCTTTTTTCTCTGCTCCCCTCACCCATTTACAGACATTATGCTATGCAGCAAGGCACATCACCGCTGACAGCTACAGCCAACAGGCTGCCTGTGCACATTCCCGGCTGCAACATCTACGAAGCCCTTTAAACCTGATATTAACATGCACCTTGTATGACTGGATTACATGTGGATGGAGCGACAGCATATGAAGTGTGGATATTTGAAAGAATCAGAACATCTGATCACCTGAAACACCAAATACCAAGAAAATGTACACAAATGAGCATATATGACCAGTGTGTACTGGAGATACATTTGTCAGGTGCATGTTACTGCCAAGTGGAAGGGTAGAGCAGCTAATGAGAGTTTCATAAATATTTCAATTTGAAAGTGGTGCCTTGCATTTAGATCACGACCCAGTGTTGTGTCTGATAAAAGGTGGAGCGGGTTACACAGCTGAGGGGACAGGTATTATTAGGAAACTGTATTAATTCTGTAGGAAACTGGAACATTTCATCGGCTGTCCATTGCAGATCAGTCTCTAAGCTACACTCCAGTGTCGTTGGGTTCAGTCGTGTTACGGAGGAGTTACATCTGGGTTTGAGGTCTCATATTGGGCAGTTTGGGTTTTAGTCAGTTTTCATTTGAAGTTCGCTGTTGCCTCTTCAGCATTTGAAACACCTCTGTGTTTCAGAGATGATGCTCCCAGCTGGCGTTTCAGGTGATTGCCAGAACATTTCAGCAACCCCTGCAGGAGATCCTTAGAGCGCTCGTTCAGCCAGACAGGCACTCGTCTTGCACATTGGAGTGTTCAGGATGCCTTGCTTGGGGAGATTGAGTTGGCATTCTGATCAGCTTGCACACACTCACACATGCAAAGTTCAGAGTTTATGCTTCGTTGTTTTTCTTCTCCATCACCTCTTCTGGGAGAGCCCTTCAACTTGAACCACACATCTGCCTCTGTTTGTTACTTCTGGCGAGAGAGTTCCTGTGAAAAGCAGGTTTTCTCCATTAGAGAGAACTTTCTGAAAACCCCAGGTCTCCAAACTGTGTATCTTTGCAGAGAACACCCTTGTTAAATCGAGGTGTGTTCAGAGCATGCTGGTCTCATGTTATAGCTTCACTCCAAAATAGATTGTGTGAAGTCACACAGCTTGTGTGATTGCGGATGTGTGAACCTTCCCTCTACACCGAGAGAAGGCTGGTGTGACAAGCAGAGGCTGTGAACATTGGGAACTAGTGTCTGCTTCAGTTTAGCATTTGAAATGGAATGCGCTCATATTGTCGATGTGCCTGTCATCACTTTTTGACACTGAGCAAACCTTTCGAATGGGAGCTGATCTTTAACTGTGAGCAGCACGAGTTTTTTATACAAGGGCGTAGTGGGTGAAGTCTTAGTCTCACTTGCAAATTACCTAAGATGACGTTCCAGTGAACACAGTGAAAATGTATTCATCAAAAACTCAGACACAGTCACTGGCACACAAACTCACACATTCACGCTGTGCTTTTGCAGGAGTACACGCAGGCAAAAGCAGCAATGCGAACAGTGAACTCACTCTCTCGCTCTCACCGCCATCCGGCAAAATGCCGCCCGTGTTTCAGGTCTATTCCTGCAGGTTGTTACTGGAGTAGAAACTGGACGTCTCCGATACTGTTTTGGAGACGCTCCGGGACGATGACCCATTCGAGGTGAGGTCCAGGGAGGAGCTATGTGGTCTGGCCCCGACTGCGGGCCCAGCAGGCCCTGGACCCACTATTGCCTTGACCTTGGGCTGCTCCATGTCCTCCCCAACCTGGAGAACAGTGGACACGGTGGTCTCCATCCGGCTGGTCTTGTAAACGCTTGTCTGGGTCTGAAGGTAGCGCGTGGACTTGAGTTCCAGGCCTTCGTAAGAGCCTCGCGGGACGCAGGGGCAGCAGCGGAAGGCTTGTTTAAAACCAGCTCGGAATCTGTGCAAGAAAAGCACAGATTAGTCTTATTGAGTTGTTAGCTTTATAAGGAAATTTGTTGTGCTGCCCTCAAGTGGACAACATATCAATGGACGCAGGTTTTATGGACATTGTAATTTTACATCCAACAACAACACCTATTCAATGTTGTACAAATCCTATAGATATTACAGATGCAACAAAAGCATTCATGTAGGTGCACTTAAGCTTTGGATTGCTTTCAAAGAGCAGAAAGCCGATGATATTGACTCTTCTCCGTTCAGAGTAGTCACGCACCAAAGAGAATACAACATCATGGGCCTTGACAACCTGTCAATGGCATGTTAGGGAAGAAGATCACAGATGAGGTCAGGTAAATGGATAGTGTGCTTCTTTTGTAAATTAACCTAGGATGGAACACAACTAATAGAATCCATATTTTACTTTTTAATTGTTTGTACACTGTAATGTATTATCATGCAGTTAACAGAAGTTCCAGATAAATAAACCAAATAAATAAATAAACCTAAACCAAATTAGTATTTACATATTCAGTTGTAACAAAAAACGTTTCTGTTTGACACAGCCATATACAGAACCAGCGAAACAGACAGTTTAACAGAAGCCTAATTGATGCAGTATTTGCATTCTGACTGTGCTGTACTTTACAGGCTAATAAAGATGTATTATAAACAAACAAAAAAACAGAAACAGGAAAAGAGCAAACACCAAGCATTCTAATGTTAATTAACACTAAATGTTGCATATGACTTTTACTAATGACTTTTACTGAGAGCCAGATTTTACCAGCACAAAACACAGAAAGGAAGAGATGACAGAAAAAAGAACTGTGCGGATGAGATGGCATCACAAGTGGCTGGCAACTGAATGGAAACACCTCACCTCAGTAAAGACACACACAAATACACCCACATACATACAAAGCCCAGACAGGGAGAAGCAAAGAAGAAGAAAAAAGAGAAAATGTCAGTCGCTGAGAGCAGAAGAAAGATGGCAAGTGGCAGATGAAAAATGAGAGGAAGGGGCCAACATCGGTCACACATTTAATTTAAATCGGCTGAGTTGATAGAGACAAACGCCGGTCGATATACTGTACAGAATGATGACTAAACCTCAGCTCACTGCGGTCCAACCCACATATTTTCATTTTTAGGACTTAATGGATTTCAGAGGCGAAAACACCCAAGTGTGAAATCTCATTTCTCCGACTGCACAAAGACAATTAACAGGTGGCCGCAATGGAAGCCAATGTGAGATGATTGATGAAAGACAACAAGCAGAGTTGACCATCTGTCTTTATTTTGCCAGACAATGTTTAAATTGAATTAATTGACAGGCAGAAAATTAATCATGCCACAGTTTGAGTTTTGAATTGTTGATGTTCACAGTAGGATTCAGATTTCAGGTTTTAAAGTTTATTCTAACTTCAGCCTACATATGGAAGTCTTTGAGGTCCACAGAGTTTCTTTCCAGAAAACTGATCTCAAAGTGAGCATAAGCGGCTTCTCTACTGTGGCGGCTGAGTTTTCACAACTGCTGGTCACTAAAGCAGCAGTGGAGGATGGGAAACTGCTATGCGATGAGCCTGACTGCTTGTGTGTGTGTGTGTGTGTGTGTGTGTGTGTGTGTGTGTTGGCTGCTGTCCTGAAGGACAATATGATTGCTGCTAAACAACAAAAAAACATTTTCACCCTGAAGAGTTGTCATCTTTCCTTAAAAAAGGGACCTATTCTACTCTTTCTTCTACTCTACTACTTTATCTTTTCAAAGGACAAAAAATACATTGGACGTTCATATTTTTTGTCCTGGTAATTACTTACAAATGAGGAAATTGTCTTTTCGAATGAATAAATAGTGTGATGTAAATGTAATGAAATATTTCATCAAGGGAGTAAATTAATTAGTAATAATACTGAAATGATTTATAACTACTGTACATTGAAGCCAGTATTCAAATGATATCTCAAATACCATCAACAACAACACTGTGAATAAAAACCTTACGTAAATCACGTGACTTGTGTAATGTACTTTTTAAAACCCAAACCCCAATTTTTTCCTAAACTGTTTACCACTTGGCCTAACATACCTCAACATCATGTGACTTACGTCATGTGACTTATGCAACATTTAAAAAGTTAATTGGAATGTTGTTTTGCTTTGCTTTTTTCAGCCGTGTTACATATACATTCGTGTTCAAATGAATTTGAAGGCAACCCACATAGTCTAATCCTAGACTGAGATGTAGAATTGATGCTGTTCCGTTCATTCACAGTGCCTCAACCTCACCGCCTCAGTGAGGCAGCATTAGCTGACAGGCTGATATTACTGTAAGGCAGTCCCCCGTTTATCCATTATTTTTTCACCTATGGTGTTGAATCCAAAATGCTTCACATCACACATAACCTCTCAGTTGGTTTGATGTCATAATTATCTGTTCAACATGGCTCGCTAGTTTGTTTGGGGGGCATTTTAGCCTTTATTACAGACAGTGGCGTAATGACAGTTAATGAGGGAGAGAGAGATGCATTAGAGATCCCTGGTCCGACTCCAACCGGATATGTTGCAGTACATGTTTGCCATCTTAACCCCTAAGCTATGGGAGCACCCCACAGTTTGCTAGTTTCCTCCATTTCTCCATCCAAACAGCTAAGTTTACTGATAAGGCAACAGGGCTTTCAAATGGTCATTTTAGGGAACGGTTGAATGGTAATTCCAATATTAAATAAAAAGAGTCAGCCCTATGGTGTAATGGAGTTCTTTGGTTTGTGAACTTGCACTGGAGCTCACAACGCGCTGCACTGAGCTGTATGCACATTTTCAAGTGTCAAATTAACAGTAATTAACAGCGCTCTAGGATAGAGAGGCATTCTGCCCAGTCGCTGCAAAGCTTTACATGTGCAACATCTGTGCAGGAAGTGTTTGATTTTATTGACAGCAGCTCAATGCCAACCATAAAAATGAATGAACTTTGCAGTAAAAATAATGGAATGCTTTTGTTTAATGCACAAATTGCAGTTGGAGCAGATCATATAAATATCATATACATAAATAAAAATAAACATCAAATGAAAGCCCAGTTCTCTCAGAAGTTGGGTTAAATATTTGAGAATTTACAGTAAACTAACTATACCTGAATATATATTTGTGTGTGTGTGTGTGTGTGTGTAGATTCAGACTAACCTGTCATTGAGGCAGCAGTAGATGATGGGGTTGTACATGGTGGAGCTCATAGCCAGCCACATGATGGCCAGATAAAACTGCTGGATGAACCTTTCTTCAAACATGTCAGGAAAGAACTGGTGCAGCAGGAAGTAGACGTGGAAGGGCAGCCAGCAGATTGCAAAAGTACACACCACCACGATCATCATCTTCACCACCTGTTGGACACGTAACAGTACCATTATGTCTTCATTTTTACTGCTTCTTCCTCCAATCCGGATTTCACCAGTGTCCATGTACTCTTCAGACTAGATCATAAAGGCCAGGGAAGACTTTAATATTGCAAAAAGCCTTCAGGCTGCAAGAAATGTCACAGATTTGTGTTTATTGTCAAAACGCAAGACATCTCAGTAAAACTAATCTGTCGAAAGGTTTAACAGTATACTTGCCCCATAAATAATATATAATACATGTTAAACCTGTCCAGGAAAACCATCCATCACAATAAAGTTAGAGCGGGTATTTTCAGTTTGTTGTTGTTTTTTTTTTGATGTTATGATGATGAAAACATGTTGCTCTGTATTGATTGCATCCCTCTGTGGACTGTGGAGTATTCAGTAACAGATCTGTGAAGCTGCCTCATTAGAGTAGTGGACTGGTGTCCTGCACAGGTAACATAATCGAGGAATTTCTGCAATCAATAATGAAGACTGAAAATAAGAAAAAGAAAACAATTATGGCTTTTACTGTGTTTGCAGTAAATTTGTTTTAAAATGATGTTTCTAAGATTTCTGTTCACCACAGCTTCCTAGATATGTCATAAATACCTTTTCTCCCATGTTCAAGTCTCAGAAGAACATGTTAAACTGTTAAATCAATTTATTTTGCAGTATGCTTGGCCAGGCTTAGCAGATTTATGGTTTTTGAAAGCGGAAGTAAACAATATAAGGAAAATAAATGTACCACTTACTAATTTTTTTTCTACTTTAATCTTCTGTTAGGAGAAGGCAATTGTGAATCTGTACAATTTCCTTATCTGTAACGAACACATAGCTACATTCATCCTACTACCCATAACAAAGCCGTGCTAAGCTAACATTTGATATTATGAAGACAGCAATGTTAACCTTAGCAAGCTATCAATAAGAAAACAACATGACATACTTAACTGAAATCTAATGTTGAGTTAGGTTATATTTTTGTTGTTAGGGACAGAGTAGTTATATTCCTTCTTGTCCACCGCTGACGTGGGGCTGTTGCTGTCTGCCATTATTGACGGCTGTTGTGACAGACCCAGCGCCTTTTTCAAGATGGAAAGCGATGGATTGACTGTGACTATTGATTAAATATTGAATTTAAAATGTTCATTAGCTGGACTTGCTGGGCAATATGGATGCACATGTCTCAGTAAATAATGATCACTAAGTATTCAGCCAAGCTATTGTATAAATAGTATTTTATTTTTGAAAATGTATAAAAGGTAAGCTGGGGTAGCCAGTTTGAATGGGCCTGATACAGCCTGTAAAATGAATGATAGTATTGTTATCTACAGGTGCTATGCTAAAGTTTGTCAGTAGAGGAGATGCTGGATCATCAGTCAGTACAAGCACAGACACAGTTGAGTTAATAATAACTTATCCTATTCAATAAATTGTGTTTGTTTATACCTCATTCTGTTCTGTATAGGCCACATATTCTTTAACAGACAGCTAACTGTTTAAGAGGAGGTTTTCTGTTTGTCTGTGGGATCAGGTGTGCTGGAGTTGGTAGCTGCCCATAATCATCATCATCAGCCTCCTCTGCTTTGTATTCTGTGCTTCCACGCCACCAGATTGTAGATTCAACTATGCAGTTAGTCTTGGTGCAGCATTCCTTGGTAAATTTGCTCAGTGTATTTGCGCCCTGTTTAATGCTTGTCTCTGTGTCTACAATCACTCTGGATCTGCCTCCTACCTCGGTCCTACTCCCGCCAGGACAAACCTGCATTGGATTACAAGACTCCTGGGTTTTCAAGACTCCTGGCTTTCTGGTTTGCCCCCGGCTCGGATAATCCCTCCCTTTCTGTATCTTTCCACCTGCCTCACCTGGTTTTGTTCCCTGGTGGAAGCCCTTCCCTCTGCCTATTCGCCTAAGTGTCATGATACTTAGTTTAACCTCACATGCTTTTGACAAACTTTTTATATAAAATAATTAAACCTACTTCCCATCGCTGTCTCTGTTCTGCTTCTGGGTTCACTTCACCCAACATGTGGATTAAGCACTATGCCTATGTTTTGTGTTGCAGAGGGATCTACTGAAGTTAGCCCCCTCTTTTTCTACTTGTTTAGTCTACTTGTTTTAGTTGTCCTTGTCATTTAGTTATGCTGTTGGGTGTCTCCCCTTCTGGTTTTTGGATTATTGTTTTATTTTGAATTTTCACGCTCCCTGGATTCTTGTTTACTTGTGCACATTGGCTTGTTCATTCCTTGGACTGCCTGCTTCCTTTGTAAGTTTAATTACTGGCAAAAATATCACTTTCTTTACCTGCTCTGCCTAGTGTCCTGCATTTTGGGGTTTAAAGCCCTTGTTCATGTGTTTGCACTTGACTAACAGGAAGTTGTGTTCAGTCCTGGTAGCTGCTGAGACCGGTTCCATTGCCCGCTGGCCTGATTCCGGTGCTCATTCCGGACTCGGTCCGCTAATATGACCGCTAAATTAGCTGCAAGTTTAACACCACATAAAGTGGACTAGCAATCCAAAGTACAGAAAACTAAAGGAAAATATGATGAAATACAGAAAGTAGGGTCAATGCTTCCAAAAATGTTTATCAAAGTAAACGTTCACATACTGAGCTACAGTGCACCTTTACTAAATATGTCTGTGTAAAGCATCATAGGATTCTTATTTTATGTTCTAGGATGAGAAAGGCGAGTCTCTGCAAGTGTTTTCATTTGGAGAGTATTCTGTAAGGAACTGAAACTGTGACCACACCTGACAAGCATGGGCCATTAAAGATCACTCAAAATGAAAGAAAGGAGAGGAGAAGAGCTGATGGTGAAAACAGAGGATGAAGAGATTGCGGTGGACTGAAAAGACAATAGATAGGCTTGAAAACCACAGCAGAAGATAGGATAAAAGGCTGGGATTCAGGTGCATGGTGCTGTGATGGTGATTTCATCACTGGACGAAAATGCAGGCACACATGTTCAGGGCTGCTGTGTACAAAAGTGCATGTGACGAGTTTGGAGTAATTTGATTACAATAGTTGGTAATCCAAAAGCTATAGGCAGCTATCTAAAATGCAGGTTACCTTGCGTTTGGCAGTCAGCTGCTCTTTGTAGCGGTCAGAAGAGTCTCCAGGGATCTCACTGGCCCAGAGGGTCAGTCCCACCACCAAGTAAGCACAACCCATCACCAGCAGAGGAAGGAAGTAGAGCAGGATGGCCACACACACATAGTACCTATAACAAGATATACAGATGGGTGACAAATTAAAGGAAAAACCAATGTGTCTCAGTATGCAGGCCAACACACACTCTTGGTGTATGCCAGATTTGGCATTGCAACTTACATCTTGTCTTCTTCAAGATATGATCAGTTTACTGGTTATATAAATGTATATTCACATTACTCTTGTTTTTTAATCTCTGAAGAGAACAAAACACACTGTATCTTTTCCAGATTCCAGGTACCCCTTAAGCTTGTACATCAAAATCGGCGTGTTGAATTAAAAAACTTCCTACTTTTCCTATATTTGCAGCTATACATGCCATATCATTTAGCATACATTCAATTCTGCATTACATAATCCGTTCTTTTATACTTTATTGCCTGTATGTGTTTTGATGAAATCCAGATACCATCCTGACCTTTGGATACTGGCCTAAGGGTCAGTGCTGAGTCGGTGGCTTGCACGAAGTTAGATAGTAAATTGATAAAATGGCTAAGGTTCATCACCAGTTGGCACTCAACATTCTGCATTTTGATGCCACCACTGATTAGAAGAAACCGTAATAAGTACAATGTTTTTGTGTTTTGTAAGATTCCAATTCTACATCAAATGCTACTCACCTATTTATGTCTATTCACAGCTACCCCAATGATAATCAGCGGTTTCATGAGGGCATCTGTCCATCATTAAAAAACAACTAGAAAAGCAAAGTTGAAGGTAAACAGGGTCAAGTCCTTCCTGATTTACATGGCCCAAGGCAAAGATTTGGCTCTTTTTGGACAAGAGAGGATTTGGCTAAGTGTGGCTCTCCTAATCAGTTGTAACTAATTGGTTATGACACAAGCTGGACGTGAAGTGCGACTAAATCCAACATTGTGTTTCTGCAGATGGTCAAACTGCCTGGGCTCTGCTCTATTTGTGGAATGTTTATACCTTCCTGAACGAGACCCTGCCACCCCTCTGGAGCCGCTCAGTAGCTGAAATTGTCCATTTTGAATTCCAACCTATAGATGAGTCAGTCCCAGGTTTATACATCCACAGGGGAAGTTTTTTGTCTATTCAAGTGGGTTACAACGGCCATAATGGACAGGGAGTTTCCGTAAATTATGTCCACGTTGGCAACAAAGAATGAAAGTCAGTTACACAGAACCCTACATTGGTCATAATACCTCCCCTCTACATACAAGGAGCCAACTGCCGTGTCAAACGACTGTCTGGAGATGGGTTAACTCAATGCACTTCCACTGAATCTTCCTGTGACACGTGAGATACTTATCCCTCACTTGCTAAATGCTTCTCTTAAATGCCTGAAACTGGAGAGATGGAAAGCTACTTGGTTCTTTACTTCTTGGAGGATTAAGTCTAAATGTGTAAGTGGAACTTGCATGCAGCATACCTGGGAAAGTCTGAGTCTGAGAGAATGAACCCTAATCAGGAATCAGCTAGTGACTGGAACAATGTGTATCAAATTGTTGTCCCATCTGCCTGTCATCAGCATGTATTGTCTCTTGTACATGACCAACCATGGTCTGGGCTCTTAGGGGTCACAAAACAAGATATTTTAAACATAACAAAAAAGGGAAAACAACAAAGAAAGAGAAAGATGACAGGAAGAGAACAAACAAATAAAAGAACGGAAAAGAAAAAAACGGAAACAACAAAACAAGGTACAAGGTTGTTTATTAGTCATTATACAGCACAAGGCTGCGTAACAAAACAAAATTTGGAGATCCTGCTACACACACACACACACACACACACACACACACACACAACATATAATAGGCCTACATTAAAATATGGTAACACATAAAATAAAACAAGTTATACAGTTTTTTTATCTACATATATACATACATGTATACACCCCAAACATTCCACAGTGCATTTTTTGAATTTGCTTCTGTGGTGTATTTAAACAGCAGCAACCAGATGACAATATGAAAGTTTCATCTTCACAATACAGTCTGACACATGGGAAACAGAGTCCATCTTGACTGCGTCTGAGCACCAAGCATCACTGATGTAAAACACTGAGTCCACCTCCTCCTCTTCTTGATGTAATGCAGTGGAACATTCTTATCGGGGCTGCAAGGACATTGGACTCTAGTAGTAAGTGCACTTTAATCAATGCAATGAATGCAACTATTTTTAACTCCTGAGGAAAAGGCCATCTATCCAAAGGAAGGACGAGCTCTGTTTGCAGACCTATTTGGAGCCACTTCCAATCACCTAAAAAATTGCAGCAAATCCAGGATTTATTGTCATGTGTTTCATATGGTAAGTATATTAAATGATTTCTGATGTGCAAATAACAAACAACAAAATATAAATATTTTTTGCTTTAGGGCTTTTGTGCAAAAGAAAAGTAAAAAAAAGTCTTTAAACCCTGTCAGCAGGATTCCACATCCTGTGAGTGTTAATCTGCAAAGTAAGATTATGTACCCTACTAAGCAATTTAACACAAGCATTTTAAAATGACACAAATAACACTAACCTGTATTTTAAGGTAGCAGAGCTACTGTTGTGGAAAGGTGGTTGCATAGACTTTGCTGCAGACGAGGTAGGCATCAACTCCATTCAAAGAGAAATGGCCAGGAGACTGATGGAGGATTAAGGGAAGCTTCAATCAATTGTAAAGTTTGCCTAAACTTAACCCACTTTGAAATTGGCATATCTTTTAATAGACAACCTGACAGAACTGCGCTGCATCTGTCTGCAAAGAAACAGTGAAAGGGACACCCCAGAGGCACCTGTGGATCATTGGTTAGGAGGCTTTTAAATGTATTTCCATGCAGCAAAGCCTAATGTGAATGTGGACTTTTTTTTGTCTGGCCTGCTCACCACCACATTAAATGGTCGCCCTCTTCGTTCCTGTCTCCACCTGACACTGTGGAGTCCTTCCACTTGCTGGGCACCATCATCGCCCAGGACTTCAAGTGGGATCAACATCAGCTCCCCCACTAAGGAAGCCCATATACCAGAGCATATACTGCTGGTATATAATTCTCTGACTAAACTCTTTCATCATGGATTACATATTCCTGGAGTAGGAATTTTTTAGAGGAGGTTAAATGCGTTGAACTGCAAAAAGAAAACAAGGAAATAAAAAAGGAAAGTAAATGAGCAAAATAGGGCTTGGGTGTGTGATCTCTCTGCTTATGGGATTGTATAGTATAGTGAAAATAGTGTAAGGTTAACAACTGCTCTACACAGTCCAGTGACATGGGCAGATCAAGAGTAGTATTTGTAAAAACCTCCTTTATGGAGCTCTTTATCAACAGCAGTCAAGCAGTGTAGTTGTACTTGTTGTTTCACTACTGAGCACAGGTTCACAGGTGAAAGTCTTACATTGACTACTGAAATTATCCCCCATTAAAAAGGACACAAGGCTGAAGGTATGTGTACAACAATCAACATACTGACCACCTTTCTAATATTGTGTAGGTCCCCGTTTTTGCCACCAAAACAGTCCTGACTCCGCCGAGGCATGTACTCCACCAGACCTCTGAAGGTGTGATATCTGGTACTCAGACATTAGCAGCAGATCTACCTTTCTATCAGAACCAGCGTCAACTTTTTCAGCAATTTGACCTACAGTAGTTCGTCTGTTGGATCGGACCACACTGTCCAGCCTGCGCTCCCCACATGTATTGTTAAGCCTTGGCAACCCCTGACCCTGTTGCCAGTTCACCGCTTCCTTGGACCACTTCTGATAGCTCCTGACCATTTCAGACTGGAAACACTCCACAAGAGCTGCAGTTTTGGGGATGCTCTGACCGAATCATCTAGCCACAACAAATTGGCCCTTGTCAAAGTCGCTCAGATCATTTACACTTGCCCATTTTCCCCGCTTCTAACACATCAACTATGATGACAAAATGTTCACTTGCTGCCTAATATGTCCACCATTGTCACTGACATGTGCAATGGTGACGAGATAATCAGTGTTATTCACTTCACCTGCCACAATGTTTTGGCTGATTGGTGTGTAATAAAGATGCAAATAATTATTTAATCAATTTTAGACATCTATTTGGATTTTGGTTTAACAGCATTTAGTGGCTTTATTTCAGCTACTTCAAATTTACATAATCAGACTATATGAAACCTATAAAAAACACTTTCTAACTACATTCTGCAGCTGCATCACAATCCTGCTCACTCAGAAATATTAACATATAATTTCCAATATTATTGTAATTATGTTCCATCAGTGTGACCAATCACATCATGAGTGAAAGAGATTATTATTCATTGACCCACCTGTCTTAAGCTTCATACTGATTTTTATAATTAAAACTGAGATTACACATTATCTGCAATAAACATTTAAACTGCTCTAACAAACTGACAGCTGTCTTGTGTCAAAAAACGGACATGCAGAGCTAGTGACATGATGCTGTGTAAATGTGAGGGAGAATGTGAAACCGCTGTTCAAAGGAATGACTGAGCTCATAAAAGTGGTAACTTTAGACATCCCTCTTGACAAAAAATATAAGTTAAGTTAATCAGACTGGCCATGATTGCTGTTAATAAATGTATTGTACTATTATGGGAGAGCATGGACTATCTCTCTGTGTCCATGCGGCTTAAAGAAATGTCCTGGTACACGGCATCAGAAAAGAAAATGTTCAACCCAAAGATTTGGTTTTCTTTTAAGAAAAAACACATCTCTTTGATAAATGCTGGTCTGGCTTTTGGAACTAAAGAAGAAATATGCCACAACCTGTTGTGGGTTGATGAGGGGATCTACCTGGTATACACACATGTGCAGCTATGTTGAAATGTATAATGGACGCCCCTTTGTACTATGTGTAATCCTTGAGTTTGATTTAATTTTATGTGTATTTATAATTTTTTTATGTATGTAATTAGATTATTATTATTTTATTAGTTTTTTTTTATTATACATACTATTTGCCACTTATTATTATATATTATATTATAGGTTATATTATTGTTATGATTGTTATAATTCTTCCCTCTTCTTTACTGGCACTATTGTTTTATTATGGCCCTGGTCAGGAGGTAAGGGCGGGTGGGTCTGGTCTGGAGGGATTATTTCTTTGACTTATCTTACATTTTTACTTTTACTTTAGTTATGCCTGTTTTCTGTATTTTCTCCTGTAAATGCTCTGTACATGAGAAAAGTCAATGAATAAACAGTTTTTTAAAAAGTGGTAACTAGATAGCCCTGAGTAACAAACTGATACTAATGCGCTTCGATATGCCCTTTGATACTGACTGGATCAATGAGGAAATTAAACTGCTTGTCAGGCTCTGTAAGAGGGAGGAAACAGAGTTTGTGGAAGAAAACCTGTCAGCGAGCAAGTTATGTTCAGTTACCATGGAACAGAAAACCCAGTTTCCCTCATCTCAGGTTTAACTAACTCAAGAGTTTTTTTTTGTTTACCAAACCTGCTTTCTGGAACTCATGATGGAAGATGTCCGGATGAGCAATATCTGGTCACTGTGTTGGGGTCACGATCCACTTGGGGAAGACTGAAGGGGCATGAAGGTTGACAAATCTGATCATCCTTATTTTATTGAGGTATCGTGAACACTCAGGTTCAGGCAAGGTAAAGGTTTGGTTTTACACAAAATGAATGTGTACACACTTATTGTAGACACATTGTAAACAAGTGCATTAAATTGCACTGACATACTTAGATCTAACCCTCTTTTTTTTTTACAAAGTACCCGTTTGTTTGTCCGTCTGTTACCTTCACACTGTGTGCAATGTTTGTGTATTGCCCTAGACACTACAGCATAATGCTTTAATGTTTCCACTGCCATCATTGATTTTATTTGCATGTCATTGAAACACCAGTACAGCCCTCGCACCTGGCTCAGTGAGAAAAATCAGAAATGTCAACAATGTTTTTAGTCTCGATCTTATGTTTTCAGTAACATAAAATTTGCACAGTACATCACATATATTTACAGACATGGAATAAATGCAACTCAAGTTCAAGTTTAAGTATTTTTTAAGTATTTTGACTATACATGCATCTATACATGCAAGAACAGATTTTTTTTAAAATTAATTAATACATTTTTTTTGTCGATTAATACACACACACACACACAAAAACGCACTTGTTTACGGTCCATTTATTTTATTTAAATTTTTAATTTAATATTATAATAACACACACGTTATTGTTTCATTTATTTATTTTATTTTATTTTTTAATATATTTAAATTTTTTAACACACACACACACACACACACACACACACACACACTCACGCTTACTGTTTTATTTATTTAGTTTTATTTTTAATATTTATTTTTAAAGAATTTTTCAGTGTTTGATTTACTTATTTAATGAAATGTATGAAATTAATTGTTCTTATGTAATTTATATGTAGCTTTGGCAATACTGTTCTTACACATTCATGCCAATAAAGCTGATTTGAATTGAAATTGAATTGAATTGGTAGTCTTCACAACTTTCTAGATTGTAAAGAGCTATAGCGACTCCCATAGTCTCCTTCAAAATGTACCAGTGCATGTCATACCACCCCTCGCCCCTCCCGTTTCCTGTCTGCCTCTTTATTGTCAAACTTTCCAATAAAGGCAAAAATGTGAAAAATAAGCATCAAGAGCAATTTATGGTATAGCAAATAATCTGCAGATCAATAAAAATAATTCTGAATTAGCCATCCTTTATGAGAATTGCTAAACGTGATTGCTAGGTGCGGTTTATATTCCTGAGAAAAAATATCTGGCTGTAGCTGCTACATCCTTTATTATTTATGTTATGACCCTGGGGTCATATTTTGTTGTTTGTTTATCTCTCCTGGCACTGTCAGCTGTTCTCCTCCATTAGAGTGTGTGTGTGAGTGTATGCAGGTACTGGAGAACAGGTGGACACACTGGATTGGTCTGGTTGAGCTGATTGGAGCCTCCTGATTGGGCACCTGGATGACAGCAGCCATCTTAAGCCCTACTGACAGGAACTCTCCCCCTCTCTCTGCCATTCCCAACCTGCCTGAGGACTGTGTGTTATGTCTGTGTTTATTGTACATAGTGAACGGTTCTGACTATATTCAACTTAGATTGTAAGTAGTTTATCGTAGTCCTTCTGATTGTCTTATGACAACCTGGTTTTGTTGGCTTTGCCATTTTTGTTGCTATAAAGCAATTTCCTTTGTCGTAGCTATATTGTGTCAGCTACTAGCAGTGAGTAGGAGTGAGAAGCCCTTTTTTTTGTTTGCACCGTTTTCTCCTGTTTTTGGACTTGGAAGCCTAGTTTTAGAGCTTTGTCTTTTCTTTACCTTTTGGGTTTAGGAAAGATTTAGGTTTTCTTAGTGTTTTGGTTGTTGTTTTGGGCACTGCTCATCTCATGTATAATAAAAACTGCTAAATTGTATTTGTTGTGTGCTGGCCTTGTTTGGGAATGGGAAGAGTGGGAGGCCACACTTTATGTTACATCCAGGACACCCCTAGACCTTGGGACGTAACATTTATGTTAGTTGCTAGCTTTGTCTGTCTGCTGTTTGGTGCTAGGCAGATAGTGCAGTTTATCAGATGTTTTTCCACTAAAAACATCTGCCTGCTGTATCAAGAAATTATGCTAATGATAGCAGCAAGACTGAACCAAACCAGTAAAGAAATCAGTTAAAAGAAGCTAATCACTCTGAAGAGCTGAGGGGAAATGCAAAGGCGGGTAATCATTCTTGTATGTTTGTCACTACAAGGGAGCTCTTTCACATTACATATAGTTCTTTCATTCATTGTCAATGTAAAAATATTGCTTACAGCAGCTTTAAATAAGAGCACAGTGATAAGGTGAATATTACATATAAGCACTGGCATCAGTGAGGTCCCCAACATACAGTTTGATCTTTATTTTAAGGGCGTTTCAGTGGCAGTGGGCATTTCCTTGTTAACAGAAGGCCTGTAAGTCTGTTCTGCTGCCTTCCAACCCCTCCTAACTCTGAAGCACTGATGCAGCAAGTATTAAAATAAAAAGTTACTCATTTGAGTCGAGGGCTGAATCAATCATCATTAGTGTGTTTGCCAGAGGACAGAGAAATAGTTTTGCTTTGTGACACAATTTAAGATGTGAGGAATGGCAGTTAGACCTTTGCTCCAATAACTGTCCAATGAATTTCAAGCCTTTATGAAATAACTAAATATGATAGTTTCAGTATTTAGCTAATTATTTCATCTATTATCTATTGCAGACTCACAGACACAGTATTTGATCTTGTTAATTCCATGTTAAGTGGGTGTGCTGGTTAATCTGTAATAAGTACATTTGTGTGTTGTGGTCTGTGTATATACGTACATACGTGTGTACATTTGTGTGTGCATTAAATGCCCAATAAAACGTGGAAAATTGCATTATATCACTCTCAGCTGTGTAGAATGAGTGTGTATATTGTGTTTAACGGTGTGTAGAGAGGGAAGACCCCCTGACTCCAGCATCCACAGAGGGACAATCTGTTTTCCCCTCTGCGAACACTGCAGATGAGCCTCACAGGCCATTTCCTTGGCAATTAACCACAATTATGTTAATCCCACTGAATGCCCAGGAGCACAGGAGCTTTCATCCCAGTAAAAATGACCACACACTGAGACACACGCACACACACACACACACACACACCACAAGAAGGTGTGTTATCCAATCAAGGGAAAACATTGTGCAGACAGCTAGTATCAGAGCCTTGAGAGCTCCGTCAGGTTTAGTCTTTAAACTGAAGGTATCTCATACTGAGTTAAACCTTTTGAGATATAGATAGACACTAATCGGCTTTATAGGCCCGAATGAGGGTCAGTCAGGGTAGCGAAGGAGGTCACATATGCAAAGTCTGTCGACAATACTTATGGATATCTGTAGTTTGGCAACAATAAACTATGTGACAAAGTAAAACCACAGGTCTAATTTTCAGAAAAAACACTAAATATGCCTCTTAAGCCCTCTCTATGGGAAATGAGTATTTACCAGTCTTTCCTGTTTGTAAGTATGCTTGCACTCAGTCTTTTCTTCTCAACTCTTTCATCAAAATCCAATAATTACAACTAGCTTGCCTCAACATAAGCGGATGTAAAAATAAAAATAAATAAAATAATCTTAAGTCAGTTAAGGGTGCTCTTAAGTGCTTACTAGATCAGACTCTAGGTAGGTTTTCTTTGTCAGCTTATGGAAAGTTGTCTATAGTACTGTACAAAATGTATCTGTTAAAGAAATGACTTGTTTACAAATTGGTCAAGATTTGGTTTACATACATTATCCAGGAAAAAACTGTCTAACTCAAAGTTTTCAAAACCTGATTTCAGTCCTCAAGCCACACAGCTGTGACTGTCTGATTACACCTGTGTCCAGGTTGAGGTTGAGCAGGGGGTCCTATTTCTGACACTGTGAGCATTTTTCTGTTATTGTCCTTGTCCAAATTGGTAGTGTGCGATCTCAGACCACTGTTTTGGATTATGAGTGTGAAAGTGAAAGATAGGTGTCATTTACATTGGGAACGCTGGGGACATGTCCCCACCACATTTTGAAATGGCTGACTTTGTCCTCATCACTTTTTGAAAGCATTTGTTCAAAATATTCTAAAAAATAGCTTGCATCAAGATCAAAGAACAAATGAAAATGCTTTAAGAAAGGTTTATTTGCACATTAAGAAAACATGCAATGCAATTTAAAGACAGAAGTAACAAATGTGCATTGTCTAAAAAAGTAACTTAAGCTAAAAATGCTGATTACAGCATTATTTTCTGTTATATTTTTATATTTATGAATTGTCACCTGCCAGTAGAATCTTTTGTTACCCTTTATATAAAAAAGAAATCGGAGCAGTACATGTCTCCAGAATGCAGGAAATTAAGTTTTTAATGCTCCAATTTTTTTCACAGATATATTTCAGCATTTCATGTTTCTTCAATATAATCTTCTCATCTTGTTCTTGTGCATCATCACATCTCGTGACCCAAGTGTATCATCAACCCCCCTATGTCCCCACCACTTTTCAACACAAAGTGATATCCTTGTTCATCACACAAGCATTTAAAATGGCAAAATATTGCTGAATTATGAATTTATTTCAGTAGATACCTTACCAGGGCAAAGTAGAAGTAAAAATATTTTAAATAAATTGCTTATTGTCCCATTTGTGACTAAGCTAACGAGCTTGCTAAGTGACAGTCAGTGGTGCCAGGACATCATGCTTGTGGAGGCAAAAATTCTAACGAAAAATCCAAACTGGCACTTTTTCAGTTAATTCTAATTTCGCTGTAAATTGTCAAATCATATAGCAAAATGTGATAATGCAAAAAATTTAAATGTTAATGCTGAAAAACTGCAAATATATTGAAAAGGAAGTCATGATACACAGGATTGATCAGGCCTGATCCAAAGTCACCCACATAAACAGCAGAATAGTGAGTTGTAATGTGTTTAGAGGAGTATGGGGTTATTTTCTAGCAGCCTGGTGTTGTTTGTATGTGATTTAATGAATGGTAAACACAGTTTCTGGCAAAGTGCTCCGAAGTGGCACTTCTCAAATCAGAGGCAGCAGATTTATCACATATCCTATCCTATTGCCTTCAGCCGGCTGCAGAGGTTTAATTAACTGAAGGAGAAGCTTTTGATATAGTATAAAGCAGCTGTGGACAACGACTACTGTACCAATCACACATATTAATTTATAGATGAATGCAGACCACTTTACCACAGTTTCTGCATTAACCACATCACCATTATTTTCTATGCCTAGTTAAATGCACATATTGATAGGAAAGTGTTTGATTAAAACAGTTTATTTACATTATAAGTACTGTACTTTATTTTTGCACATTTGCTGTATGTGTTTAGTTTGCTCTTTTTGATAAAATCACCAAAGTGGCAGCAGATTGAAACAGACTGAGTTCTGAAATGTCTATTCTTAGGGAAAAGTCTGAGACACATTTTCCTCCAAAACACCAAAAAGCCTCATTGGAATACACAGCCCACTTGTTTGGCTCTCCACAGGCACCAAAATGCCACACAGACAGACACAGATGTAATCAGAGAAACAAAATGAAAATACCTGAAGTCCAGAAGGAACTGGGATACAGTAAATTCTTCAAACATTTGTGACATTATGACTTGTCAATTATCATTTTTACTAACAGGAAATGATACAATGACAAACATCAACCAAACTGTGGCTTTGGAATTCCACTACCTGTTAAACTTAACCAAAAAAAAAAAGAAAAAAACATATTTTATCTTTATCTTTTTGTTGTACACATCTTTCTTGTGCTGTCTCGCTACCATGCAACTAGTTTGAATGTTTTTCAGCATTCCCTTTGTCAATGAAATTGTGGGAAAATATTGCTCATCAACAGCTCACTTTATTGAGAATTTTAGTTTTCCAGCACATACTCAAAATGTGCCTAAAATTAGTATGTAATTGGGACAGCTATGATCGTAACGGTGCATGTCGGCTAACTGGCACAGCTCAATGGAACGAGCCATCACTAATGTTATTAGTAACACCTGTGCTTTTTTCACCCTCTATTTTCACATAAATGGAGACCAGAAATGCCGTAAAGACTAATCTTGTCTAATTAAACCCAGAAGTCAGGCATTCTGCCACACCGGCGTATTTGAAGTGTTAACTACAGCCTACGTACGCAGAAGCTGGTCACACAAGACCACCGAGAATGTTTACCACAAGGAAAATCAATTCAGAGAAAACGGAAGCTACCACAGTCCAATTACTATCAGAAATG
>NC_060170.1:5199202-5231828 GCF_021292245.1 Micropterus dolomieu | reverse complement strand
CCAAAAAAAAAAAGAAAAAAACATATTTTATCTTTATCTTTTTGTTGTACACATCTTTCTTGTGCTGTCTCGCTACCATGCAACTAGTTTGAATGTTTTTCAGCATTCCCTTTGTCAATGAAATTGTGGGAAAATATTGCTCATCAACAGCTCACTTTATTGAGAATTTTAGTTTTCCAGCACATACTCAAAATGTGCCTAAAATTAGTATGTAATTGGGACAGCTATGATCGTAACGGTGCATGTCGGCTAACTGGCACAGCTCAATGGAACGAGCCATCACTAATGTTATTAGTAACACCTGTGCTTTTTTCACCCTCTATTTTCACATAAATGGAGACCAGAAATGCCGTAAAGACTAATCTTGTCTAATTAAACCCAGAAGTCAGGCATTCTGCCACACCGGCGTATTTGAAGTGTTAACTACAGCCTACGTACGCAGAAGCTGGTCACACAAGACCACCGAGAATGTTTACCACAAGGAAAATCAATTCAGAGAAAACGGAAGCTACCACAGTCCAATTACTATCAGAAATGTGATTTTTATTCTGTGCAGTGTCCATAGGGTAATGAGCTTAGATGAAAACTCTTGAGTAAATCCTTTTGTCTATGTGTATGTCTGGTATAGGTGTGTTTGAGTATGTTTCTCAAGAGCTAAGATTGAACATGCTAGAAGAAATACTGTGTATCACATATATTTTTTGCTGAATGCAAGTTAAATGTTTTTGGAAATCTATAAGTAAACAGATTCAATTTATCTTTTTCTTGCTGTCTTTGGCATCCTACATTGGATTTGTTGTCAGAGATGTGTGAAATTGGCTGTAACAGTTCCCTTACAGAGAAAAAATCAGAGTGGAAACAGGCTTAATAGGACAACAGGTAGTCAACATTTGTAATTCATCAGATAAATGTCTGTTTACACAACAGCCTGAAGAAGGACATCGCTTATGACAGCGACTTTACAAAAATCAATCTTTCCTTGAAAAAAATCAGCCATGTCAATATGACTTGCCAGGATCAGGCTGTGGATTAACATGGTGTTAGGGTCTCTGAGAGAGAGAGAGGTACACAGCCTCCCACTGTTTCAACACTACTGAACAGCCACATCTCTGCATACTGTACCTCCTGAACGAAAGACACCGCACAGAAAAATGCTTTAAATGGCACACTCATGACAGCAGATGTCAGTTCCATTTAAATGGCATTTGCACTCTGTCTGAAATGCTGCTTCCTCCTAACTCCTCCAAACTGTGAATCATGAGGTGGAAATATAAATCATGAGTTAATGGATTCATTTACTGATCCTATTGATTTGCATGATTAAAGTGGCTTTGTAGGCACCAAGATGGATGGTACCACATCCATCATCACAGAAAGGAATGCAGTTTTTGCTGGGATTTTGGCTCTACACTGCAGAAATAAACAATGGATGCATAACTCAAAGAATCCAGCAGCCACATGTGTAGTGGAAAGTGGTCAGAGAGATTGGCAAGCTTTGTAACTGTATCAGGTGAGCTAGAACAAAAAAATTAATATGAGAATGTAAAAGCAACTAAAAGATATAAAAAATGTTTTTCCCTCGGACATTTTCATTTTTTATTCTTTTACATTTAAAAACGTACCATATGTAAGAATGTGAAACAGTTTACCTGTATAAATCGCTTTATATTGCTAATGTGGAAAATCAGAATCAACTTTATTGCCAGGTAGGTATACACATACAAGGAATTTGACACTGGATTGTACAATGCTCACGATGTGTTTACTTATACAATAATACAATAATAATCAAACACAGGCTACAGTATAGAGAACACATGTATATATACACACTTTGAACAAAACAGACAGATTGAGACAATAGTGCAATGAGCAGAGTGAAAAGGATGCAGGAGAAAATTATTATTACCATTATTGCTATTATAATGTACATATTGGAGATGGATGTGATATACAGGTACACATACACATACTAGCATACATGTACACAGTGTGATGTGTGCAAAGAATGATGGAATAAATAAGTATTATGTGCGGTGTTATGTACCTGAGGTAGGTGGATTTGGTATACAGTATATACACAATATACAATTTACCATAAACAATATGAACAGTATGAACAGCTCTGAAATAGAGAATGATGAATAAAGAATAATGAATAACTGGTAAGTGGTAGCCAGTAAACAGGTGGCAGAGTTACTGGGTTATTCCACAGGAATGGTTCCTGACATTGTGAGTCAGAGTCAGCTGTTCATCAGAGTGATGGCTTGTGGGAAGAAACTGTTCCTGAGTCTGTTGGTTTTGGCATACAGTGCTCTGTAGCGCCTACCAGAGGGAGAAGCTGGAACAGGTTGTGTCCGGGGTGAGATGGATCTGAAGTGATGTTTCCTACCCGTTTCCTGACTCTGGAAATGTATAAGGTTGGCACCGATGATTTTTTCTGCAGTCCTGACTGTCCGTTGTAGTCTGCTCCAATCCTTTTTGGTGGCAGATCCAAACCAGACAGTGATGGACGTGCAGAGAACAGACTGGAGGATGGCTGTTTAGAAGGGGATCAGCAGCTCCTTGGGCAGGTTGAGCTTCCTGAGCTGGCGCAGGAAGTACACCCTCTGCTGGGCCTTCTTGATGATGGTGTCAGTATTGGGCTCCCACTTTAAGGCCTGGGATACAGTGGATCCCAGAAACCTGAAGGATTCCGCAGTAACACAGGGCTATTTAGGATGGTGATGGGGGGGGCTCCTCCTGAAGTCTATGTTCATCTCGCAGTCGTTGTAGAGTGAGAATAGCAGGCTTGTTGCCCTGACATCTGTAGTCATTAAGTCCAGAGATGGAGTTTTGGGGACTGGTATGACTGTGGAGCATCATCATTTGAAGCAAGGGGGAACTTCACACAGCTCCAGTGATCTGTTGAAGATCTGTGTGAAGAGTGGGGCCAGCTGGTCAGCACAGATTTTCAGGCAGGGTGGAGACACACCGTCGGGGCCAGGAGCCTTCCTGTTCTTCTGCCTCTGGAAAAGCTGGTGCACATCCCCTTCACAGATCATAAGTGCAGGTGTGGGGTGGGAGAGGGGGTGGAGAGCGTGGCAGTCAGTGAAGGTGACTGTTCGAAGATGGTGTTGGAGCGGGGTAGAGGTGTGACTGTGGGGTTCTCACACCTACAATAGAAACCATTCAGCTTGTCAGCCAGCCGTTGAGTACCAGCAGTGTTGGGGGATGGTCTCCTGTAGTTAGTGAGAATCCGCAGGCCTTTCCACACTGACGCAGGATCGCTGGTTTTGAAGCTGTTTCCTAGCTTTTCAGTGTAGCATCTCTTTGCTGCTTCGACCTCTTTAGTCGTAGTGTTCCTGGCCTGGTTATACAGGACTCTGTTCCCACTTCTGAAGGCCTCTTTGGTCTAACAAAGCTGCCTGAGTTTTGCTGAACCAGGGTTTTTGGTTGTTGTATGTGCGGAAGGTTTTAGTCTGCACACACATGTCTTCACACTGTGTTGAAATCCCCGAGAACAATGGGGAGTCTGGATTTTTTTCTCCACATTAGTTATCTGGTCGGCCAGGTGTAGTAATGCCTCACTAACACAGTCCTGAGGTGGAATGTAAACAGCGACCAGAACAAACGACAAAAAACTCCTCCGGTGAATAAAATGGTTTACAGTTTATGAATAATGTCTCTAAGTGAGGGCTGCATGATTTCTTCAACACTGTGACATCTGTACATCTGTATGTAGAGACAGAGTCCGCCTCGCCTTGTTTTTCCCGTGAGCTCCATTACGCGGTCCACCCAGAATAGATTAAATCCCGGCAGGTAAGGTGTGCTGTCCGGGATGAGCCAGGATTCGGTAAAACAGAGGGCGGAAGTCCGAGTTAGTTCTGTTGAGGAGCAGCAGTTCATCCATTTTATTGGCCAGAGAGCAGACATTCGCCAGGAGGATAGAAGGAAGCGCAGTGCGAAAACCCCACTGTCTCAGTTTAACCAGTGTGCCAGATGTAGGCTAAAGGACTTGGGAGGATTTTCAGGGAAAATCTAAAGGATGATGTGATGGTGGCGTTTTTGCGCTTCTGAGTGCCTTCTCTTCTGCATCCCTGCAGCGCCACCAAATGTGCAACAATAGCAATGGTTAGCCTAGAAATGGATTCCGCTAATGTCAACAAATCTCCGGCACCTTCCACAACACAGTCCAACATAAAGTCAAAGCTAACATTACTGCAAAGTATGTGAAATATATTGTGACGTGGTTTGGCTGGCTAATTAATTTTAGCTTTCTTGCTAATGCCAACGAATTGCTAGCTAGCTAATGTAGCAAAATACTGGGCCTTTGTCAGAACGGTCAAAATTCTCGGAAGTGTTCTTGACACGGCCAATTTATGGAGGATGCATGGGCTGGTAACTTGAGTGAACTTGATGGCACAGATAACCCAGCATTCATTTCAGCATTCAAGCGAAGGGTGGAAAGAAGACAAGAGGCCAACAACAGAAGGTTTTTAGAGATGAGTTAAGCATGTGTATTTTGCACCAGGGAATTAGCTCAAATGGTAGAGCGCTCGCTTAGAGGTAGCGGGATCGATGCCTGCATTCTCCAGCAGCCTCTAATTTTATCTCTATTTGTCATCAGAGGAAAATATAAGAGAATTGAAGGCCACAGTCAGACTTCTCGCACCAGCTGAACCGAGAACTGCATGGGGAAAACCAGTGGGTCTTTCTTCATAGTCTAGCCTTACCCCCCCCTTTGAGCTCAGTGGGGGTCCACGCACTGTGCAATGTACTGCAAGTCTGCTTATCAGAAGGTGGATTTCACACAGCAATGTTTGTGGGATTGTCAGATGTGGTGTTGGATGTATTGAATGAAAGTGACCATCCTTGCCTTGTTCCTCTTTAAAGGTTGTATGACATGATCATTGGGGATGAGGAGGAGTGAGGCGAAGCCACACCAGCTGGTCAACGCACTGGGGAATTAGCTCAATTTGCATTACTCTGCGAGATGTAGCAAGATCTATGCATTTTTTAATTATCTCCTCTCATCAAAAACAGAACAGAAGAAAAGGAAATTCTTATGGGGGGAGCAGACGAGTTAAGTGTATGTTTTTTGCAAAGGGGAATTCAAATTGTCTCAAATTGTAGAGTGCTCGCTTAGCATGTGCTATTTGTGATCAGAGGAAAATATAAGAGAGTTATCACCTCAAGGTCTGCTGCACAGGAGTTAGAGCGGTTTGCCCATTAATTGGAAGGTCGGCGGTTCAATCCCTGGCACCTCCAGGCTGCATGTCAAAGTGTCCTTGGGCAAGATACTGAACCCCGAATTGCCCCTGGTGGCTATTCCACCAGTGTATGAATGTGTGTGAATGTTAGTTTCTGTTTGAGGCTCAGTGCATCAATGTGTGTGAATGGTGAATATGATCTAGTTATCTAATTACATAATCCAAACCCTGCACTTGCTTTTCCATAGATGAGTATACTTCTGTCGCCAGGGCTGTCCAATTTAACCCCTGTATAATTTATGATCGCTTTATTAATAATGCATTTTATTTGTCAGCGACTTTCAAGTTACCAATGGACACTTTACAAAACCAGGTAAAACAGGAAAGGTTAAAGAGGCCAAAAATAAAAGGAAAAACAAGGCATCAAATACATCAAATAAACAAAACATGGGCACATTGATAATACATATTACGAAACACCAGTTATGATTTGAGTCAGCAGGGGCAGAGCAAAGACATGATTTAATCAAAAGGTGGGCATGGGGTCACGAAGGCAGTCCTGGAATTTGTGACAAGTTCAGTTACAAAGGGTTAGTTGATGGGGAGAAAACAGAAAAACAGCTAGAAGGGGAGTGGTGGTCTAATACTACTTACTACCAGTCAAGAGTGATGCAAGGCAGGGACAGCTAACTATAACATAAGTTAAAACTGGGATTGGCCAGCTGGCTGTGGCTTGGCAGCACAGCGTGGTCAGTTGATAGTGATTTGCAAGTGGCAAGCTAGTCAGTATCATGGAGCCGATGGTCCAAATAAAATATAGTAGCATTATTCTAAATGTGATTATAATTTGCTTTCCAACATTCAGTGTTCATTTCAGCCCATGATGATGCTCTCTCTCATCTATGGTATGGGAGCAATAGAAATCTGAAAAGTTACAAATAAAACCTTTAATCGAATTAGGTTTAATGTGGCTTTTTGACACTAATCAACAAACAGATGTCACTGAATTATATTATATGCGACATTATTTTTGCACATCTGCTGCAAATGCTGTTGCTGTGTTTAATTTACTCTTGTTGATAAAATCACCAGAGTGGCAGCAGACTGATGAATACCAACTACATACGTTTGTTCCTCTCCCCCTGTGCACTATGCACTCTGAGCTGGCCAGCAAAATACCACACAGACATAGGTTTAATCAGGGAAACAGTGTGTATGGGCTGTACAGGGGCTTGAAAATTAGATTGGAATCAAAAGAGAACTGAGATTCCGACAGTTTGTAGATTCATTTTAAACCTTTGGAAGCCAGTAAGGCCATAAATATTTTAAAAATATTTTATGGCCATTATTTGCTTCCATATTAGGTAAACATTGCACATCATCATAAACAGCAGGCCCTGGAAGGCTTGTGGGGGAGGTGGGTAAAATGAATGCAGCAAAATATAGACACGTCCTAGAGGAAATCCTGATGCAGTCTAAAAGAAACCTAAAATGTGGGAAATAGCTTAAAACAACTATGTCATGGAGTGAAGAGTTTTCAGTGACATTAAAGGTATTTTTCTGTTGAGTTTAGTTTCAAAAAGCTACATTACATTTGTTTGATTCAATGTTGTATGACACTATTGATGGTTTAATTTTTTTTCCCAGTGACTGACAACTGGGTGTGGAGTGTGGAGATATTTATAGTTACAGAGAATTTTAACAGTTGAAAGTAATGTACGTCAATGTTTTAAAATACTTTCAGGCCTCAGAGTGGCTCCTTATGGTTTGGTATTTTTCAAAATTTTAGTTTAAGTTTTTTATCTGCTGTTAGGGGCTGCTGCATGTGCATTTCAACTGCAGAAAACAAAGAAGTCAGTGTCTTGTGATTTTTCAGAGAGTGAAAACATTTGTGTGGCTTCAATTACTCACCAGTTTGTCAAAGAGATGAAAAGAAAACAGTTCTTGACATACATATTCCCAAATATGGGGGTAAATTGATGTCGATATCATTGCAAATGTACATACAGTGACCAATAACTCAGTTATAACAGCAATGTTAAAGTGTACAACCATATGTGAGAGTTGTTTTAAGACACGCTTGAAATAATGTTGTTATGTACTGCGATGCCTGACCTCATGATATAATAGCATGTGATGTTTTATAAAATACTGCTCAACTTTATGTCCATTTGTACGATCATCGATCCTGTATTCAACTTTTAAAAGTTGAACCTTTGCCAATTTTAACCAACTTAATGCTAAACCCAGAGTTGGAATTTCCTGCCTTAGCTCAAGAAAAGTAAATAAAGAATAATAATAAAGATTTGCTATAAGAATAGAATAGAATACTACTTTTGTACTTGACAAATTGACTGCTGTGTTAATGTGAAATGAGATGTGGACAGCACAGTTGTTAATAAGCAAATCTGAATGATTGTGTTGTTTGTTGCACCTGTTTAATAACATTTTATCATATACAGCTCCTTGGCTGAATGTTCAGTAATGTTTATGTAATGTTTTTGATCATGTTGTAATGGAAGAACTGAGCATTAACTTGGTCCCTTGTGGAAAACCATTTCACCTGAACCTAAAAAGTTAGCATTATCAGAACAGTTAGACATGCTGTCATATTGTGTTTCAGCAACTTTAAACAAAATAAAAAATCTGACAATGGTTGTTAATTAATTAGAGGTAATATTGCTTTGATATAGGCAAAATATTTCCTTTTCCTTCCACAGATGCTGTGTGATAAAGCAGTTTCCAAATCCCATAGTGTCTGCAGTCGCAGAAAATGCAGCGAGTCCTTCTCAAAGATAACCGACCCTCCACTCCAAGGATTGTGACATTTTTCAGTTTCAGTTTGGTTCCACCATTTGTACTGTATGCTTGTGATGGAGTACCTTCACTACAGTTGAGTAAGCGCTTGGACTGCCATACATTGCTGTCAAAGTTGCATGTTTGGTACCCTGTAGACCTGTGTTTGAATCTGGGTACGGTGACTGCTCTTGCCTTTGGCCGCATATGGTGTCAGAAGTGGGATGGCTTGCCATGAGGTCATCTGAGCCGTGCCCAGAGTCCGAACCGTATGAGGGACCCCCATGGGTAACATTAATGATGGGATGTGTATTGTGTACTTTTCAGTAATATTGATATGTCATCATTTTACTGATTTTATTTTTATTTGAAGATATTTTGGTCAAGATGTGATATATGCTTCTGTACCTTTTTATGTACAGGAATTTATTTTTGTAATGTACACAAAATTAAAGTTTTTTAGTTGCCTGTATGTGTGTGTGTTGTTTTTACTTATTTTTATTATTATGCTAAAAGGGCATTTTGCAAGACATTTTTAATGCATTAATAATGCATTATTCTCATACTGAATGGTTTCATAAAGCAGCTTCCCAATATATTAATAATGGCTCTTGGAGTACACTAGTAATAAATTACTAATATGCTGAAATGCTAATAAAAATGTTCAGGGAACACATTTATGTGAAGTTTAAAATATATTGTAAACTGTTCTTCAAGTATAGCACAAAAGGCTATTTTAAGTTCAATTTAAAAAAGTATATTTAAATTACAGTAAAGGTACTTAAAATAGGTCCATTTTAACACAACTAAGTATATTAAAATATACTGCAATTATCTTAAAGTTGACTTTAAGTATTTCTAAAATGACACTTAGCATACTTAAAGTTGTTCCAAAATAACACATTTAATATACACTTAGTATAGTACAATTAAAATATAATAAGTGCATACAAAAAAGTGCTACTTAAGTGTATTTCTTTTTCACTTGGGTATGAGTCACAAATATATATTATTTATAAATATAATTTGTAAACACATCACACATTCACAAATTCAAATCCACAAACAAACTCACTCAGGATCCCCAAATATAAAACACAAACCACTAATACATTCAAAATCCACAAACAAACGCATCATGTTCCACAAATAGAAATCAGTGATGCAAGACACACAAGCCCTGCAGACCCAGATATGCCACTCCCAATTTAAATCTGTCTAATTAATCCAGTGTGGACTTTATTTGTGTTCATATGCGTCAATGATAACTTCAGAACAATGATAACTTCCCCCTTTGATACTTTGGTTGGTGTTGTGTGCCTTTGCAATACAGATTAATTATTACGTACTATGTAGGCTGTGGCCCCGCTTCTGCTCTTGTTAAGTGTTAATGTTGTCTGGAAAGATTGTCACATGCTCTCTTGTACTGTGTTGCAGTTGTTATTAGTGTATGTATATTGCTTAGTATTCCCCGTTGTTCATGTGCTTAGTTTGTGAGATTTCACATGGTTAGGGGGATTAAATGAGTGTGATTTAGTGTAGCTGACTCTGTAGAATAATCTGTGGTGCCATCTCACTGCCTAATTTACTGAAGAGGATTATGGGCACGTGTAAAAAAATAAAAATAAAAAAGAAATTGACTGCTGACTTTATTCATTTTGAGTATAGAGTTTAAGGTCATCAGTCAAATAAATGTTTCACATGTGGCCCTAATCCTCTGTACTTACTCACTACCTATTGTGTTTAAATAATATATTTTAGGTGCTTTACCTGAGAAACAAAAATTGTACTTTTATTCCAGTATATTTGTCTGACAGCTTTAGTTACTAGTTTTCTGGTAACACTTGTATACCCTTCCTGTCTAGTGAAAACCATGTATCTCCAAATGTGATGATTGTGAATGTTTGTGCTAAACTGACTTCCTTCATAAATTAACTATTTAAAACCCTTATTTGATTAGATAAATAGATAGCTTGGAACACAGTCCACCCGCCGAGTGCTTGATCCGGGATGCCGGCGGAGGTGCACGAGTGACCTGGCTCGTTTCCCTCTTATGGCGCTTCAATCGGCTAACAACAATGAGAGAGCCCTTTACCAAAATGTCCAATAATTCCACCGATGACACGAGAAAACTGTGAAATAAATCTGCTGAAGTTGTTTCCCTGATGTTCACGAGCTCTTCTCTGGTGAAAGAGCTCTGGGAATCACAGCCGAAAACTGAGTTAACAAAAACAACAACAAAACAAAGCGCACCTAACTCGGAGGCAGCTATAGAAAGCACCATCTTGATTGTTCTGTCATAGGTGATATGTGTTTCAGCAATAAAGCCGGAAGAAATAGATGCAAAACAAAAGTGTAGCTAAGTTTGAAGTAGCTACCAGCTGCTGGTTGCCATAGCAAGAAGGATGCTATGGTGGAGGGCACAGAACTTCTGCTGTAGCTGACCCGCTTCCAAGCATTGTGATGGAAGCAGTGTGAAGAAAGGGTTGAGGGGGTGACTGGGGCCATGTGCAATAGTTGGAATGCCTGCCGTTTGATCGCCATTTTGCTGTGTGCATCTGCTTGTATGCCTGTCTGTTTGGTTTGTACCGCCACATGCCCTGGGAATTATTGCTGGACCTGCCTGGTTTCTTGGATGATTTTTTGTTTATGTACTCTTTTCCATTGCTTGTTTTTGCTCATTACTCTTCTTTTGTGGATTTCGGTTGTATTTGGACTGCCTCACACTGAGTGCCTGGACTTCGTTTCTGTAAGAGGCGCTTTATGGTTTCCTTAAAAAATCCAGTAAAATCATCCAGCTGAGTTCTAGTGTCTTCAGTTGGGGTCCTATAACCAGTTCCCCTTTGAGGGAACTCGAACTGTGTCGGTGACGACACTATGGGAACGCCTCTGGGCGTGGCAGGGCTGAATCATGAATGAAACTACTCCAATCCTATTGGTGTTGCTAGAACGGTAGCGTGTGACGGCGTAACTGGAGGCGTATATAAGCACGCCAGCACACCAGACACATTAGCTCTTTGCTATGAAGCAAGGCATTCCAGGTGGGGTGAGGTGTCTCGTTCCCCTTCTCGGGGAACATGGGTTACATACGTAACCCGAGACGTTACTGCTGGAGCACACGACATTAGCTGTGACACATCCTTTTACTTAAGGTTTTCGATGCAGGACTTTTCCTCTTGAAGTATTTTTACATTGTTGTATTGGTACTTTTACTTAGGTAAATGATCTCAATAGTTCTTCCATAACTAAAGAAGTGTAAAAAATTCTTCCCCTTAGAATAGTTGACCAATAGTTAGGTTAGCAGCTCAGTTGTGACGTTCAAGATTCACCATCAGTGATCACACTGTTACTAAAAAAAGAGTCACATCAACAACTTGAAATTGGAGAATTAATACATCATTACTTTAAGACCTAAATTTTATTAGTTATTTCAAAAAGGAGTGGGCAATGTTTATGGAAACTAATGACCTGCCGGGAATCTCAACATGTGTTCTTTGGGAGGCAGCAAAAGCAGGCATGACAGGTAAAATAATGTCTTAACTCATCATACAAAAAAAGAGAGAGAGATCTTGAATTATGAATTAGAGCTAGAACAAAATATAAAATAATTAGAAGCCCATGCTGCCCATGCTGCCTCCAACATGTTAATTAAAACTTTAATTATATGAAATCATTGATAAAAAGAGTCATTTCCAGTTTCAAAGACTATGCTTGTAGAACTTGGCAATAAATTCGGCAGAATCCCAGCCAACCAATTAAAACTGAATAAAGAAAAAATTTCCTCCATTAAGGACTCAGCAGGGAATATGACTCATAACCCAGAACAAATAAATAATACTAATAGAGATTTTTATAAAAACCTAATACTGATTAATTTCTGAAAAATTTAGACTTGCCAAGGTTAGATGATGAACAGATCAGGGCTCTGGATTTACCTGTTTCAGTGGCTGAACTCCATGAAGCCCTCTTACATATGCCGAATAAGAATGCTGAATTCTACAACAAATTCTGGGAAACGCTCGCACCCACATTTTATAGAATGGTAATGCAAATTAGGGGGAGTTGCGTATAAAACACTACTTGCATATAAAACAAAGTCTGCCAATATCAGCCTGCTCCTTAAACCATACAAATATCCCACATTCCCATCCTGTTATCGCTATCACTTATAATTGCAGATATTAAAATAATCTGCAAAGCCCTAGCTAAAAGGCTAGAGAATTTCACTCCGACCAAAGCAGGGTTTATTAAGGGTAGACTTTCCTCCAGGCTGTCAGAACTGATATGGCTAAATTACTCCCCTCAACTTAAATTAATAGAGGATGCCATACCACCCATGGGAAGAGTCGCCACCATAAAAATGATAGTCCTGTCCCAAATCAGCCAAAGTCACAGGACGCGAACATATAAAAAACTTTATGGAAAAATAAATCACATTAAAAACTCTGCAAAAAGCAAAATATTGTGTTGGTTTCATTATTGCCTGGCCAACAGACTACAATATACCTCAAAATGGATCAATCAGAGCCCACTGGACCACTCATGGGTGGACAAACATTCTGTAAGGAAATAAAAATTTCCGATATGCCATGCATCAGGTGGTCGCTGGCTCTGGGGTGCTGGCAGTGCCTAGGGGTCTCAATTTTAATCACATATTAAACAGTGATGGCTTGGGGGGTTGGAGGGGCACGTTGGCTCCACTGCCTGCCAGTTGTGGGGTGCCCGTGTCACGACTACTACCCAATTTTAACTGCACCTAGTTACCAAACACCTTATCTGCTCTTCATTACATACATCCAACACAATACAATACAGGTTGGGCTCCCGCCGCTGCCCCCTGCCGGTGTTATTGGGGTGGGTCTTGGCCTGCTCCCCCCCCCCCCCACACACACACAGCCAAGAAATGAAGACATCTAATGCCTGTATGTCCTCTGGGGAAGAGAATAGGCAGCAGCCCCATAAGTTAAAAGTTACTGAGTAAAATTTGTCAGTGCGTCTTTGGCCTCGGTTATGGGAGGTTTTATTGATTCAACTCGCACGAAAGCAAAGTGACATAGTACAGCTTCTATTCCCTTAAGTGTCATCCATCAATGGCAGCTAAGGGTCTGCTAGGGCCCTCTGCTCGCTCTGCTCTTACAGGTAATCATTCATTAGTTCATTGTAAATGAAGAAACTTCAAATTGTATGCGTAGAACACGTGTTTTTTTTTAAGTGTAGTAGGACCGTTGTCAAGTTTGGAGCCAAGTTTTAATTAAAACTTGTTCTCTTTAGGTTCAGGCTCACAGTATTTTCAGGCTTGAAAGGTCTGTTTACAGAGCTTTTTCCACCAAGACACGTGTTTGTAACCATGAGGCCTTACATTTTGGCTTTGGCTTTGGCTTTGCTAGCTATCTGCTTATACTTTAGAAGAAGGTAACCAGAGAAGGAAATTAAGTAAAGTATACTATACAGCAAAGGGCAAAACTTAAAAACCTTGTTAGTAAGCTCTTCATCTTTTTTCAAGATGATGATTGACAGTATTCATGAAAATACAACAATATAATAATAATATAACAATATTTCAATTGCAATCCTCAATGAAGTCATTCAAGGTGTTAAATCTTTCTTCTGCCACAAAGGAAACTCCTCGTGGACATGCTCTCTGATGTAGCGCATATAAGTCATTACCTGTGCACAGCTGGCCACATCAGACTTGTCTATATGAATGGGGAACAACACCTCCAACACCAACACCTGTTCCTTCACATTCAGTGCCATGTCAGCGATGGACAGTTTTGTCAGACAAGGGGAAGACACTCATTTCCTTACTTCTCCCATCATCACTGAACACATATCCCTTACAGCAGGGAGGAGTAAGGTTTCACCAATGTTGTTGGGTTTACACTGTCATGATCCTGTCTGTGTGTCTTGTTTGGGAGTCTGGGTTTTAGTTCCATGTCTTTAGTTAATGTCTTGGTGGTTGCTCCTAGTTCTTGCGTGCATTATTTTGGTTTAGTCTCCTCTGTACTCTGTGTTCTAGTTTAGGTTCTGGTACTTTGTAACGTGTGTTTCTGTCTTTGTTGGTTATTCATTTTGCCCCATGTCTACCTGTCAAGTGTTCTCTCTGTTTTCCCTCGCTCGCTCGCGCTCTCTCTCTCTCTCTGCCTACCTGTGTCTCTTTAGTCCCATTAGTATCACCTGTGTGCTCCCGCCCTGCTCGTTAGTCCCTGTATACATACCCGGTGTTTCTGTCTTGTCTTAGTCAGATCATTATACCTTGTGTTGCAGTATTTTTTTTGTGAGGAGAAGCGCAGTCTGTTTTGGATTTCTGCCTGAACCCTGTTTTTGGACTTTGTGTTTTCCTTTGCCCTTGTGGATGTTACTTTGGACTTGTTTACTTGTTTGTATTAAAACCCTTTGAACTGTACCTCCTCTGCTTTGCGTCCTGCGTTTGGGTCCTCCAACCTGCCTCACCACACATTCTTGACATACACTCCTTTGCAATTTGTGCTGCTACGAGATATGATGCTTCAGTTGAGCTTGCGATTTGAATCAATTTGATTATTTCCTAGAAAGCAATTGTATTTTAAGGAAAACACTTCCCTGTTTTTTTTCACGCCTCCTGTGAAACTCTTTTGGCGCTGCCCTTGGGAGGCTTGCCTCACACCTGCTCCAAACTCTGTGATTTGATATTTTGTTTACAGGACCAAGTGTTTACAAATCCAACCAAGTTCTCTATTGGGGATTAAGACTCCTTTGCTTCGCTGTGCCTTCAACTGAGTTAATAAAGTGCAGTGAACAAATACTGGTTTCCTGTCAAATGCACTCTAAATGCACCAAAGTGAATGTCCATCCTAAGAATCAGCTATTACAGTTCAACAACCCAGTGCAATTTTGTTTTTCTCACCTTAATCAATGCGGTCTGGTCAGGGACGTCACTAGGACTGAAAGACAGGGCATGTGTAACTTGCGCTTGCAAAATCTTTGCACTTGCATCTTTTGTTACTGTATTAGAATGACACTTATGTCAACAACTGGAAAAAGCCAAGATGTTAATGAGTAAAAAGCACAGACCTACACTCTCCTCCATTTCTTCTCTGTTGAACAAAAGTTACAGTAATGCTTTTAGACATATCAAAGCTGCATGAAGGGACTCTTGCTGAGTTTTTCTGTAGGCTATGACTTAAATGCTATCAGTCTGCTCATGTAAATGTGTATTGAAGTAATACCATATCTAATTCCTCTCTTAGACAAGTTGCAGGTCCAAAGAAGGTTATTTAATTACACGTACTGTAGAATGGTTCAGCGTGTGCATACTATAAATACTTCATCATGTAAGCTGCAACAGGAGATAACCAGCCGAACAACAGCAATAAACAGACAAAATAAAACAAGTGAGGAAGAATGAAATAGTCAGGCAAAATAAATAGACACACAAGACGGCAATGGAAAGGAAATATTAACAACTAAATAACTTATTGACGTGCATAAAGAATGTGTTGGCAGAAAATTGTGTCCTCTTACATTTAATCTTTTATGAATGTTCTTTTACTATTATTATGTATTGTTTTATCCTTAACCTTTCCTCTCCTATACTTATGTTAGTCTGTCCACATTTACTAGGGTTTAGGTCAGAGCTGGGAGACTGTTTTGGTGTTTTCCCTCTCTTGTTGTTCCTCTCCTGGAATGTTCATTAAACCTCTCTTGTTGTTCCTCTCCTGGAATGTTCATTAAACCTAGACTGTGTAAATGATGACGCATCCCTTTGCTTTACATTAGTGACTGTCTTAGGAGACAGAACCTCTGGTCCAGCTGATTTGTGTTGTAGTACTTCTGTTTGTTCTCTTTTGTTAAATAAATTCTTCAAAGACAACTGTTTGTTGTAACTCAATTATTTGCTCAGCCCCTCACCAGGAATATAATTTCCACAACATAATGCACCTGTTGACAACCATGGACAACCTAATTTTTGAGTGTGAATGTGCAAGTGAGAATATGAATACAAATCAGTTCACTGTCATAAAATGTGTCGTATAGACATCTATTTTACATTATGAGCATTAAAGTGCAGGTTATGTAAAGGAAATGCACTTTTGTATGCATAATTAAATTGGGCTTGTGCCTGCTTATTTGGGTGTTTCTGTATACATAATTAGAGTGTGTGTTGGGAGGAAGGGCAGCTGTTCTTTTGACTTTGCCTGCCAGCAGAGGCAAAACAGTACCAGGACGGTAACAGGATGCCTCGCTCCACTCTGTCTTACTGGCACTAATCTCAGGATTGTGTGAAGCCCAGTTTAGTGGAGAGGGATCACAGAGGACAAGGTGTGATCAGTGTGATTCTTGCTGTGTGTATGATAATGTATATGGGTATCCACTAAGTGTCTGTTTGTCTTTCTTCACAATGTCGCTCTATTTTGTGTGGTGTTCTTGAATTTCTTTTCTTATGAGTAAATATTCTCTCAAGGATAAAATGATGAGGAAGATTCTCCAAAGTGGACACATTTTATAAATTTGCACTATTTGCATGTTAATTTGGTGTGGGTTTCCTGTTAAAAATTTGAACTTGGATCAGGGTTTATTTTAGAGTAAAGGTTAGGGTGGAGCAAACAGAAGTAGGGTTGGGGGTTACAGTCAACAAGGGACCTGTAACCTCCTGGTGTTAAAGCTGCTATGCTCCTTTCTTCAGAGAATGTGTTTGCATTAAGTGCAATTCACCTGTATGGTCAACAATGATAGGGAGAGTGAAAAGCAGCCAAAATCTTTTAGGCGACATGATGGCCATGAATGGATGAACTTGGTCTGATCTCATGTTAAGGTTAGCTCTGGCATCAATGTGATCTAGGTAGGAATGGACCTTGTGGGTCCGCAGTGAAGCTGTAACCCACAACGGTCCCAATATTCTACGTTTAAGCCACAGTCTGCCTCTAGTAGCCTCTCGAAGTTGGAAACAGATTCACCACATTTGAAATATTCCTTCTACTTTCAGTTCGGATGTTTCTTAACCCATCCACAAATCTGGCTTACCCTAGACAGGAATGACCCTTTGTGGATGTCTGCAGGTACAAGCCTTACCAGTGGTGGAAGAAATATTCTGAAGTAGCATTACATTATATAAATACTCCATTACAAGTTAAAATCCAGCATTCAAAATTAGACTTTACGGCAAAATTACGCATATTTGGAATATTTTTACATAGTCAAGGGGAGAAATATAACTTTATATACTGTTGGGTAGTTTGATCTAAAACAATGCATCATGTTTCATCTAAAATCTTCTGATTGACCCTTAACTAGTAACTATAGCTGAAATGTAGTGAAGAATAAAATGAAAATTCTCTTCTATGAATCCTTGCTTACTAATTCTCACGGACTGCGACGGCATCAGACAGGCCATCAGACAGGGTGATTGTGACGACGACAGCAGGGCAACGCTTGGAATGAAAGGCATGTGGGACCTGACCCGGGGTCGGCCTTAATCAGATGTGTCATTTACAGCTTCGGCTGCTGAGCTGAATGACTACTGCGTTCTCACTCAGCTCCTATGTGTCACTGATTACAGTTTCATTAAAAAAGTAATAAGTGCAGCAGGCATCCCATCATGAACAATGAAATTGCCGTTGCGCTGTTCATAACAAACTATATTTCCATGGAGAAATGTGACAGAGGCAGTAGAAAGGGAAGTCAATAGCAGGCTGGCAGCGGAGCAGGGTAAACACTGTTGCTGATGAGCTGAGAGGTTCTCATCAGCAGAGCTGTGATCAGAGCGTGTTGGTGTGTGTCTGAGTGCCTGCATATGTGCGTCACTGCGTGGGTGTGTTTCAGTGTTCGCTGAATTAATATTGTGTGTAATTTGTGGACCTCTTTTTGTGCCTTCATGTATGTGTCGGACAGTTATGCCAGTGGGATTACAAAAAGACAACTTCTAGGGTGGTGCAAAGTGTGAATAAATCACTTCCAGACATACTGCATTTATCTTGTTTTTCAAATGCAGTTTCAGACGTTTGTCTAGCACAGCAAGGTTTCAGTATGTGCAAGGAGAGATTAACACCAGCATTTGTTTAATAATACCTTTCCTCGCTTCTTCTTTGATCGCAGATTATGGGGCGAGGGGAGGTGAAATTGGTGTGCTTCAGCAGCATTTCCTTTGCACAAGCTATGCATAAATATAGTGTTAGGATGATTTTTAGTCACTGATATGATATGAAAGGCCTTTGGTTCTATTTTAGCAGCCCAAAGTAAGATGATATCTGGGGGGAAGGTGACTAGTAACCCGGACTGAGCTGCCAGACCAAGGTCCCATAGTGCGTGTAAATCATTTATAGTGCTTGTTTGAGTTATTCAAATGGTGCATGACAAACTTCTAAGTCTATGGCACTCACATGATATGCAAGGAGTGCTCCTACCAGCCCATGGGGAAAATAATACTAAGGTTTGTCTGAATGTTTTACTTTAAAGTCCTCCTCCAGTCAAAAGTGTGTTTTGCTTATTGCAACTTCCCTTTGATGTTTGAGCTTCACTGTGAAGAATGATGTGCAGTTTGCCACTAGCAGGCTGTTTTCACATTGATCTGCTGAAGGGGAAAAGTTTGAGCATGATTTTGTTGAATTTTTTGTGGAAGCAGTATATCGGGCACAGATAACTATCAAGGTGTTATTTGTCTTACAACATGTCTGGAGGGCAACTTTAAAGATGCGTAATGTCTCGATTTGTTCTTTTTTTGAGGCAAAAAATACACTAATACAAGTAATTTTAGTGTTGTAGCCTCCTGTACTAGATTGCTGGTAGCTTTCTGAGATGTCTTTTTAATGGCCTATTAGAGAGAGCATATAAAAAGATACACTTAGTTTTTTATGCATAGAGGAAAATAATCAAAATCAAATTTTGCAAAAGAATAAATGAGAGGGTAAATAACGTGCAATAGAAAGAAATGTGCATTCTTTGCAGCCATTCGGTTGAGCTCTTTAAACTCAAATGACTAACAATCTAAACTCAGGCCTGTATTTGGGGATGTATGGACAGGCTTTTTAATTTACAGAATCATGGCAAAACTGCAAAGGCGGACATCTGGCTTTCAGCGAAGTTGGAATCAATAGCGCAGATAAACACAGTGCAATTCTTCCAAGACAGATGGCACGTCCTCAATCTGACTCAAGGAGGCCAGGTGGGCATACAGGTCTCTGTTCACATTAGGCTTTTCATATAAATAAGGTAATGCTTTGGTGTTACATGGTAGACAAGGTTTGCCTGTCAGACTCTACAACCTGCTAAAGGTGAGCCTAAAGGCCATGGACACATGTTACTGAGCTAACATGGGTGTGAAAAGCAGAACTAAGTGGGAATCATAGTTCACAGCTTTGACCTGAAGAGCTTCTTTATAAAGAACTGAAGAGCCAAGGTTTATCCATGATGATAAACATATTTTCTGCTTGAATGCCAAACATTGTGCTTTTATTTATTTAATTTAATTGTCTTGGTTTTATGTCTTTACATTTTTTGCCGTGTAAAGCAGGAACTTGTTCTTGAAAAGTCGAAAATGTTTTCATCTTAGAAGTTGTCGTAGTAGAATTACAAATGGAAACTGAATGGTGGAGTAAGGCTTCAATCAAATCAAATTTCTTTTCTTCAGTCCAACTCGATTTGTTGGCCTTTCTCAGTAGAGAGAGAGCACAAATCCCTTATGATGTGCCTTCAATTTATGCACTACAAAGCACAAAAAGCCTTCATGCGTTTTCACCATGTTCTCTCATTTACACTGAATACAAACGGCATCCTCCCACATTTGCTGTAAATTCAAAAGTAATTAACAGCGCTTGTTGACTATTTGAATAGCTGTTCCACAGAGAGACTCACATCTTTTTGAAGTCGCACAGGGTGTATTCAGGCCAGTCGATGTAGCACACCACCCTGCCAGGGAGCTGGTCCGTTGTGGAGTAGTAGTACTGAGGAAAAGCGAGGAGCAGAGCCAGCACCCAGATAACTCCCACCACCACCTTGGTCTCTGTGGATGACATGCGCTGCTGTAGAGGGTGGATGATGGCCATGTACCTGCAGGGGTGAAGGGGAGAAGATGCAGTGATCAGCCTTGACCCCAGGCCTCTGATATAATGCCGTTTGTATGATCATGTATTTACTGTATGATTAATTAGAACCTCACTGCTTGGCATTGAAATCCATAAAATGAACTGATGCTAATGAAAATGTTCAGAAGTATTCATCAATAGAAAAATCGACATGCAAGTAGTGTCAAACTGATAAAGGAATAGTTTAACATTTTGGAAAATATGCTTATTCGTGTTCTTGCTGAGAGTTGGATGAAAAGGCTCTGTCCGAGGGTACACTGCACCTGACCAAGAAAAAGTCCTGCCTAAAACCCCACATTAACCCTTAAATTGTAAACGTTATGCTTTGTTTTGTTTTTTTTGTTTTTTTTTTTTTGTATGGATTAAAGAAACTAGATATAACATGTTAATTGAGCTTTAGAGGTGCTGGTAGATTTTGTTGCCTTTAGACCGAGCCAGGTTGCCCCCTGTTTCCAGTCTAAATGCTATGATAAGTTAAATGATTGCTTGTGGTAGCTCTCAGCAGCAAAGTGGACAAAAGGATTTCCAAAAATGTTGAATTTTTTTAATAAAATTATTGTATAGTGTAATGTGTTATATGTTAGGCTCTGTTCTGCACAGCCCATTCAATTTAACATTGACAATAAGTAGTGATTTTCAGCTTTGAGGGTGTTTGAAAGCGTTCACATACACATTAGATTTATTTTAGTTAAAAAAACAAGTGTAGGTCTCTCATCCCTCACTTTTAGGATGATGCAGCAGGACAATGATCAAACATAATAATAATCATCACTTTAAAGGTTTCAAAACAGATGTTTTTAAGGTGAAACTATAAAACACTGATTGGCCATATCAGTCACCTGACCTCAATCCAATGTGCTTCACCTACTGAAGACCAGACTAAAAACAACAAAACACTCAAACAAGCAAGCAGTGAGGCTGTCTGCAGCTCAGGTCTGGAGAAGTGTTACCAAATAAGATACCAAGTGTATTGCTAATGTCTGTGACTCAGAGTCCTCAGGATTTCATTGACAGCAAAGGATTTGACACCAAACAATAAATATGATGACTAATTTAAATTCATATTAACGTATCCAGTTACTCTCTGTCTCCTAAAATGTATGGACTATGTATACATAAAAAGGGTGACAAGTTTTGTTTCATCGGATGTGGATGTAACTGCTAAATTAAAGCTAAGAGCCAGCACATTGTCACTGTTTCAGTGCTAAAGTACAAAACCAAAACAACAAATTGTGACTGTCCAAATGTTTTCTCACTGCAATGTACACAAGAGCAGTCTCTTCAGTAGTAGAAATGAATATAGCACATATTGATGTTATTCAAGGAGACAGAATTTGTTTTTGTTCAGTGTATTTTTTGCCTTATGGTTGCTTGTGGGTGTTCATAGTTTACTCATGCATTATATTGCAGTAGACATTGTTACATGCACAATGATTTTAGTCATCTGATTTAAACTCCAGTCTGTTACAGTAACTGCAGATCTAGGACAAACAGTTGCTAGATTACTATTCAATTTAAAAATTACAAGCCCAAACTGCAGCACATTGTAAATCATCTCTAGTCTAATAAATTAGATTTGGATTTAAGTGTGTTTGGTTGCTCACCTGAAGGCAGACTGGAGGAGAGGATAAAGAATTGTACAGAGTGCAATCACAAGTTATTTCAGTCCTTGATGTAGGCAAAGTGTAAAAAATGCTCACTTGTGTAAAAGTTTTAAAGGATTCTTTTTTGTAAGTCTACAGGTCAAACAACACAGTAAGATTTGTTTGCAAAGTCATACTGGGAAAAAGTGTTCTAGTCAATAATTCCTCTTGGTATTTGAGTCTGTCATAATCAGACAGACGACAGAGAGCATGAATAACTTAAAATGACCTCGTACATCATTAACACTAAGCCTCAACAGATAATTAGTTTAAAATACTTTTGCTGGCAGAATCCATTTCCCCTCGGTAAAAATACAATACTGCAGGGAGAAAATCATTTACACTTTTTCTATTTCTTTTTTATCCTTTGCATAGATTTTTCACTCAAGTTCATTAGATATTTAGTTGTATTGATTTACTTTCATTTAAATCCCTTAAACATTGTTTGTTCTTCCTTGATAATCAATATCCTGGAAGCTATACTGTGAAGCGCTGATTTTATTCATTATGATTTCTCAGGGACACATTTTCCATTTCTGTACTTCAAATATTAGAAATACTGTAATGCTAAGTTGTTTACAGTCTGGAAGCATATACTGTATAATGTATATTCATGTCTACAGAGCATTTACATCAGTTGTTGTTTTTTGGCTACCTTTTAAGCAAAGCTCTCCAGTCAAATGCTGTCCTGAGCCAAAGAGGTCTAATTAAAGGCTTAATCCCACTAATAACCCAAATTAATCTGATAAATGGACGTTCTCCCTCTAATTATATTAGCGACAAGAGGAGGCCTTTGAAATCAAACGCTCCCAGCGGTGTTCTGAAAATGGGAGATCACAGCCTCAGCTTTACTTTGGCTCTGCTTCAAACAGCGCTGGCAGCCATGTGGCTTTTCCTCATGTAGGTGACTCATAGTCAGGTTGCTGATGTCAGAATCAAATGCGCACCTGCAGAGGACAGCGGTCTGCTTGCTTGACAGCACAAATCGTCATCACCCCCGCTGGCATGTGAACACTGTGCTCTGATTGAATACACCCGTGGACACCAGACCAGGGAACAATAGAGGTTTAGTCATTGAAATGGGCTATTAATCTGTCATGATTAAAGACTGGAGTTTCATAAGAATGACGAAAGAATCTAGACTATTCACATGGGTAGAAGGAATAGAATGTAATTACAAGAGAGTTGTGTTTCAGAAAAGGAATAAAGACATTTTGATTTGTTGAGAAAAGGCAGAAAAATAACCCCTGAATCCCAAAATAACTAGCAATGTGTGTGGATGGGTTAATGACAGGTAGAGGTCTTTACGGGTCTAAAATTTTAGACCCGATCTGAAACAGACCTTTGGAAATCCTACCAATCAATTATAACATGCAGACAAATATAATTATGTTGTAAGAATGAATATAAAATCATTGAAACTATTATATGCTTCAAAGACTAATTTATAGAAAAATTCTTCTTTTCTGCTCTTAATGTTCTGACAGAACTATTTCTCCTGCTGTGATTATGACATACCATGGGATCAGAGCTCATCCACTTGGAACCATTTGACATCCTACCAGATATGAGCATAATTTGGACATACGTAGTTCTAAGTTCCTCAGAACCAAGTGGATTCATGAGGACCGCAAATGAGAGGAACATGTTTTCCAATGCTATAGATAATCACATCTATCCATATTGGTAGCAAATTCTTTCCATCACCATCACATCAACCTGCTGCGCTATGACCATCACACTTTCACTAAGAAGTTAATTTATAGGACACATGGTTGGTCAGAGAACACCAACAGATTTTGTAAATGAGTCACTTGACATGAATACTACAGTGAGTATATTTTATACTTTGCACACTCATGCTATTATATTCCGTTGTGCCCAACAGGAGTTGAAACTTACGTTCATAGGATTCAAATAGAATAATGGAAAAGTCATGAAAATAGCTACAAATTCCTCAGTTAACAGTGGGAGCCCAATTTGAAAGTCAATCTCTGAGAAGCTTTAACTTAACTGTAACAACTACTAAGAATTATTTGCAAGAGCAAGTTCATCACTTCTGTTTGAATAACTCTGAAAATGAAGAATAATTTATACTCCACCTTGAGTGTAACTCTTTCTGAACACTCCTTTTATTCACCAAAAAAAGCAAGTCTCTGTATTCTAATGGCCCAACAATCACTGCTGCAGCTGAGAGGTATTTCATTTTCATAGATTTGCCGGTGGAGCGCTCTGCTCCACTGTGTTCCACTCTCTTTCATTTCACATCTTTGAAAGCACACCTTTGAGACTTTGCACTCCAAATACCTGTCTGTGGGCCACTTCTGATTCCCCTCAGTAGGATACCTTCTCACAAGGTAGCAGGCAGCATTAGCAGCTGGTGCTAGATTGCATGGGTGACATACACCTCCAATAATCCACAAAGAGCACCTAAACTGCCATGACAATGCAACAGTTCGATATAAACCCCATGAAGCTGCTACACTGTTCCTGAAGAGACGTGAGTGATTAAGAAGGAAGCAGCTAAAGCGACAGATGAAATTGCCTGTTTTCAAGCCTGCCAGTGATCCCCCCCCCCTCCTCCCCACCTCTTGTTTCCCCCCCAAATTGCATTTGAAAGTAGGCTGTGGTAATTTGATCATGAATTTGTTTCCTCTGGTTTATTGGCCTCTCAGGGGGTTGTTGTTGTTTTGCAGAAGGTTACGTAAAACTCCCATTACCAGTTGGAAGGAGATAGGCTGGGTGAAGGTGGGAGAACGTGGGGTGTGTGTGTGTGTATGTGTGGACACGTATTACTCATGTTGTGGGGACATAAATCTGTTTACACAGTGACAATGTGGGGACTCCCCACAACATCAATCATCAATTTCAGGGTGAGGACTTGGTTTTGGGTCAGGGTATGGGTTAGGGTTAGGGTTGGGCAAGTAGTGGTTATGGTTGAGGGCTAGGTTATGAATGTAATTTCCTCTGAAGTGATAGAAACATGAATTTAAAGGATTGTAACTGTTATTTCCATTACTGTCCACAAGTATGCATGTAACTCCTTCGCAAACTAATCCATAACCAGTAATAACCAATGGATCGGTATCAGCTAAAACAAAGTAGATCAAAACCGCATAATTTCTTTACTGAACTTAACTGTGTTTTGTTTATCTCAGCCTGCTGGTGTTGCAACGCCGCTCTGACAGCCGGGCTCTGCAAAGTAGCATTTCACTGCTTATGGGAGTGAAAACTACGAGTGTGTGAATGTAAAAAAAAAAAAAAAAAAAAAAAAAAAAATTGATTGAACTGGTGATCACAATTGAGGTCTCAATCTGGTGGCTGATGTTTATGAATAAAGCATGTATGTGTATATCGATATAATCACGCATGTATATCAAAGGACATAGAGTTTACAGCATCACAGAGTTGACTTTTAAGGGGAATTAAATGCTAATGTTGTCATTTGTTTTAACTTTCTATCAATGCCTTGTCGAGGACTTGGCCTCAGCACACTTTTCTTCAGTTTTTCCAGTGACACAGTTAAACATTTAACATTCTCTATTACTCATGTAAGGATTACAAGAATCTCACACCAGTAATGGGGCATGTTAAATGTTTCACTCTATCACTGGAGAACCTGAGGGACCCTGAGCTGATTAACAAGTATGAACCTGAGAAAAACTTGTGGTTTTGATCCAGCATTTAGAAGTTGCCGATGTTTGATACATTTTCATGGTGATATTTTCACTTAATGAAGTTTCCAATTGTCTTAACAATTTTTATGTTTGGTCTAGCTTGTACTCTTATTCACAGTGACTTAAAGTCAACACTGAGTAACCCCGCAAGTGATGTGGACACCCGGGTTGGCAAAATTGGCTAAGCTAAGAATCAGTTTTGTCTCTACGTCATTAGCATCATGCTAGATTAGAAAACATTCAGGTAGCAGCTTCTCATCTTTCGCCAATGCTGACTTTATAGTTTTGAATCAGGACCTCTGGTATTTAGATCAAGTAGCTCAAAAAAGAAAAGATGTGCCAAATTTATGAGACTACATCTGTCGCGCTCTCTCTCTCAACATTTATAAGTATTGGATCAGACTGGGTATCACAGATACTTAACAATAAAGGACTCAGGTCAGGATCCGTGTAAAAAAAATCTTTACGATCTCTCTAATCCTATTATTGAAAACTTGATGCACTGCAACTAAAGAAAACAAATTTCAACCGAATAAAATAAAGAAATCATCTTCATCAATTTCGCAACACAAAGAAAACATTGGAAAAAATGCTGCAAAGTGGCATACACAATAATACAATAATAATATATTTCATTTGTAACGCACTTAATATTTAAACAAATCCCAAAGTGCTACAGGATAAAAACAGGTAAGTGCAAATAATAAAACACATAGAGAGCAAGAAAAAAAAACAATAAGGCAAAGAAAAGGGCAAGAGTTCAACCAAAAGCTCTCCTAAAAAGGGGGGTTTCAAGGCCGCGTTTAAAAGCATCCACAGTCTGTGGTGTCCTCAGGTGGTAACGGAGAGAATTCCACAGACAGGGAAAAGCAGAAAGCCCAATCTCCCATCGTATGGAGCTTGGTCCTCAGGAGATATGTTGAGGCAGATCAGAGGGTACGTGTGGAGGTTTGTGCGGTCAGGAGTTCCTTGAGGTAGGAGGGGGCTTCACCATGGATGCACTGGTGGGTGAGGAGGGAGACCTTGTACTCAGTGGAGTGATTTGAGGTTTTGAAGATCACTCCACTGGCTTCCTGTGGTCATGCTTGTGCACCCTCAACAGGATACCAGCAGCGCTGTACTGGATGTACTGCATCTCCTGGAGGCTTTTGCCAGGGATCCCGGTGAGGAGCGAAACCTGGAGGAGACAAAAGCTTGAACAAGCTTTGAGTTTGGGACGGAGTTTGGCGATGTTCCTGAGGTGGAAGAAGGAGGTCTTGCAGAGATGTTTGATGTGAGCCTTTTTTTTAACACCCAGGTTGGTGGCTGATGTTGAAAGTGGAATATCTTGCAGAGGGGGTGATGCTGGTAATGACAGATGACCGGACCTGGTGTGAGGTGCCAACTAAGATGGCTTTTGTCTTAGAGCTGTTTAGCTGTAGAAGGTTTTGCTTCATCCACACGTCTAGCTCCTCCAGGAGCTGGGCCTGTAGTTGGCAAAAACTTCTGGGTCTAAGGTGGGTTTTTTGAGTGGCCTGATGACAGCAATTTTCAGTGTTGATGGTACATGGCCAGCCTGTAGGGAGTGGTGAATGATCTGAGTGATCAGGGGACTTATGGCATGGAGATTGGATTTTACCAGGGCTGTGGGGAAAGGAAAGGGTCCAGGGCACAGGTGGACAGTTTCATCTTTCTGATGATGTCCTCAACTTCTCACTGTGAGATGTCAGGGAAACAGCAGCGATAGATCCTAGGCTGTGGGTCGGTAGTTTGGACAGGCAGACTGGATAGGAGGGAGCAAATGATGTATAATTTTTTCAAAAAAAAAAGTAATAAATTTGTTACACATCTCCTCTTTGGCTTCTGAATGAAAGTGAGTTTGCGGGTTTGAGGATGTAATATATAGTACAGAAAAGTTCCTTGGAGTTGCTAGGGCTATTGTTGATGATGTTGGAGTAGAACCTTGTCTGTGCATCTCTTACGGACATTGCGAAGGACTTCTGATCTCTGTAGGCTTGACTGTGAGTCGACCTCTGGCTGGTGCCATGTTTTGTTAGGCACATAAAGACTAATGCCTTGTCCATAATGTGTTCTTGTATGAAGTATGTTTATTTAAGAGGGACTGTGTATTACGAAGTTCTATTTAGAGCACTGATGCTGTGGTGAATCTCTGTAGACATCTGTCGTACACTGGAATCCACTTAACGTTTTCTGGCCTTCTAGGTGTGCAGCGATCTTGCAGTGTTTCCCGCATTACTAGCACTGAGAGTGGCACTGATCTGATGATGTGGCAGATGCGCGACAGTGGTCCAGATGGATGGAATGGTTGAAGCAGAGTGGCCAGGCTGATGGTAAACAAACTCTCAAATTAAACTTCTGTGGGTGCAATGCAGTCGGCACAGAAGTGCAACTTCTTTGATGGCTGCAAAGCACGTTGGACAGGAGCCATTGTTGAGATTTAGCAGCTGTGGGATAGAGTACTTGAGCTTTGGCGAAAGCCTGGAGCTATCTGTTATCCAAACACAGAGATGGAAGACTGTCAGGCACAGCGAGAAGATGGTCCATAGCATGGCATTGGGGTGCATGACAGACTGGAGGCAGTTGACAGCTAGCTACCAACTGCAGAGGTATCTGTCCTAGGCTCGAGGACCGGACCAAACAGCTAGATGGCTGCCCCAGGAGTATACATTGTAGTAGCAGAGCTGGAACGACGGAGAAAACCGGTTGTTTACCCACTGACAGCAGGAGGTGACCAACAATCAGCTTGGAAGAGATAGCAGTAGGTGAATTTGATATAGATCCGTGAAAAAGCTCAAAAAAAGAAACCAAGTTCAGATGGCGAAACAATAAAGAGAAACTGCGGTAAAGCTGCAAACAACAAACGCCAGCGTCCTCTTCCTGACCACAGACCCTCCTCCTGTTGTCTCTGTCACTGGAGGAGTCACAACCAAAGTTTACAACCTTTTTTTAAGTTTCTGTGCGTTGACTTTCAGGGCCACCATACGTGAGATGTCATTTTTTAATAATCAAAACAACTACTTAATATGATCCACTAAAAACACCAAATTAAAGATAACTAGGGCAGTGCCTGTTCACAGGGTGAATGTCTCCCTGCCTTTTAAGATGCAGTGCCGTGCTTGTTGAAAATATGCATCTTCCATTCGTTACAGCATTAATATCACTGAAACAACACGACAATGGCAGATATACAGCTAGATTTTTGGTGCTTCCTTAGTTCATAAAACTCTTACAACTCTGTTTCAGCGTACAGTATATCAAATCTGCGTGATGACGACAACTCCATTTTAACCATTCACTACCACATTGGAGCATATAAGCCCCGTCCTGATCGTACCCCGCCCTTGCCGTAACAGAGCGGGGCAGCTCACAGTGTGGACTGTAGTGTTTTTTTTTTTTTTAACGTTTATTAATTCTATATACTGTATGTAGTGTGTCCAAACTGCACCAAATGCAACACAGCAACACACCCACCACGTGAGAGGTCAACTGGATGAACGGTTCTCGAGACACACACACACACACACACAGATTCCTGCCTTTAGAGTGATATCACACAAATAATAACAACATCCACCAGTTGGCCAAGTGCCCTTAAGCAAGGCACTATCAGCCTCTAAGCCATTTTTCAAGCTCTAATCTGAGTTGATTTTGATGACAAGTGTTGATTGGAGTGTTGTTTATTCACTCACTATCACACATTTAGATAATTTTGAACAGCTGCCTCAGAGCCGTGTCACCTCTCTCTCTCTCTGGTGGATGTGGTTTAACAGAAGCACTGACATTGTCTTTTGTGATCCTCAGTGATATTAACATCCTAAGGGCAAGAAATCCTAATGTAAAATATGTTGTGTGTGTGTGAAATGACCTGACCAGAAAATAGCATACACAGCATACACAGCGACATCAGATCATAGACACAGAAACAACCATCATATGACACAATTATATGTTGAGATCAAGCACAATGTGGACATTGGAATTGAAATTATCTCAGACATCTGTAACATATTTAGAAATGAAAGGACCAGTCACTCTATTGTCAATCTGTTATTGTGTAACAGCAACGGTTTTGCAATTGGTTTAGTTTGCACTGAAATATCTCAACAACTATTTGATGGATTGCCATGAAATTTTGTATTGATAGGTCTGCAAAGGATGTATCCTACTGACTAGGATGTGTCCTACTGCCTTGCGATTTGAAAGAACACGATTAGCTAATCGTGAACACGGCGATTAAAGTGTAGCTTAATTACAGCGCATCTGACCCGTTTTTAAACAGTCAGGCAGTTACAAATTCATTCTGTTGTCGTGAGACAGACCTGCTCGCCAATCACAAGCGCTATGCGCCTCCTGTTACTGTCCTATTTACCAATTAGAGTGGGCACAGGGCGTGTACATTTTACAACAACAAACAAAACTAGAGGAAAACGTGGGATCATGGCGCCAGCCGAACCAACTCTGGCAGAGGCCGTGCTGCTGTTTTGTCCGGCGTCAACTCACACTGAAGTGTTTCAGCAGCGGAGCATTGTCTGATTTTGCTGACTTGTTCAGATTTTGTTGATTTGTTCGGCTGTCTTGGTTTTTGTGTATCTACTATGGTTAAGTAGGCTACGTAGTTAAATTGTTTTTGTCTGTCTTAGCTGTGTTTATTGTTGGCATACGACCGGGAGTCTGCACAGGGTGTTTTATTTTGAAAATCGGCCGGATTCTCTATGTCAGGGGTTTTCAAAATCTGCAGGCCTCCCCTCAGACAAAGCTTGGTAAACGGCGCTCCACCCTCCACATCTTTAGTTTACTTTGTACATTTTGCTCAAATCCTGGATGCCTATGGGATCATGATTAAATTATTTGATCCCATAGACACTCAACATTTGAGCCAAAATAGCCTAATATTGCTGTTTGCCACATAGTTTTAAAAAAGGTCTGTCCTAAGGCATTTATAAGTTTCTGACTATGATGTGACCATGTAGGCTATTCTATGTGATCTCCTTTTGATAACTAATGCAATAAGTAATATTGTTTCACTTCCATTCACTGAACCTGCCATGAAACTGTTTGGCCCGCCTCAAATGCTGTAGCTTCCGTCAAAAATAGTCTGGCAGTGAATATTGAACTTAAGCTAAACTTAAAAAAAAAAAATTGCAAATCGAATTGTAATCGCAATATTTGGCAGAAAAATCACAATTACATTTTTCCCCAAATCATTCACTACTGACTTTGGTGGTCCCCTGACAGTTTTCTCTAGGGCCATCATGAGGTTCACATTATTGTTTTGACTATCAATGTCAACCTCAGCTATTCTTTTTGTGTAGGGCTTATTAGCAAATCTTACCATGCTAATGTGCTAAAATAAGATGATCAACATGATGAACATCAATATGTTTGCATTGTCATTGTGAGCATGTTAGCATGTTGGTGTTAGTATTTAGCTCAAAGCACTGCTGTGCCCCCAAATGAAAAATAAATATACTTAAGTAGCACTTAAGTATATTTATTTTTTTGGATGCACTTATCACATTTTAATTGTACTATACTAAGAGTATATTAAATGTGTTATTTTGGAACAACTTAAAGTTTGTTACGTGTCATTTTAGAAATACTTAGTCACCCGGTTGATAATGGCGCAATGGATAAGACTATGCCTTTGGTGTGTGAGACCCGGGTTCAATCCACCAATGTGTCCCTGAGCAAGAAACTTTACCTCTAGTTGTTCCAGAGGCGTGCGACCTCTGACATGTCTAGCAATTGTAAGTCGCTTCGGATAAAAGCGCCAGCTTAATGTAATGTAACTTTAAGATAATTGCAATATATTTTAATATACTTAGTTGTGTTAAAATGGACCTATTTTAAGTACCTTTACTGTAATTTAAATATACTTTTTAAAATTGAACTTAAAATAGCCTTTTGTGCTATACTTGAAGAACATTTTGAATATATTTTAAACTTCACATAAATGTGTTCCCTGAACATTTTTATTAGCATTTCAGCTTATTAGTAATTTATTACTAGTGTACTCCAAGAGCCACTATTAATATCTTGGGAAGCTGCTTTATGAAACCATTTAGTATGAGAATAATGCATTATTAATGCATTAAAGATGCCTTGCAAAATGCCCTTTTAGCATAATAAAAATCAGTAAAAATGTATTTTAGAAAACAGACACATACGGACAACTAATAAACTTTAATTTTGTGTATTATAAACATAAATTCCTGTACATTAAAAGTACAGCAGCATGTATCACATCTTGACCAAAACCTTCAAATAAAAATAAAATCAGTAAAATTATGACATATCAGTGTTACTGAAAAGTACACTATACACATCCCATCATTAATGTTACCCATGGGGGTCCCTCATACGGTTCGGACTCTGGGCACGGCACAGATGACCTCACGGCAAGCCATCCCACTTCTGACACCATATGTAGCCAAAGCCGAGAGCAGTCACCCTACCCAGATTCAAACACAGGTCTACAGGGTACCAAACATGCAACTTTCACAGCAAGGCCAAAGAGCCAGGCTCGTTGGTATGGCAGTCCAAGCACTTACTCAACTGTAATGAAGGTCACTCCATCACAAACATACAGTACAAATGGTGGAACCAAACTGAAACTCAAAAATGTCACAATCCTTGGAGTAGAGGGTCGCTTATCTTTGAGTAGGACTCGTTGCATTTTCTGTGACTGCAGACACTATGGGATCTGGAAACTGCTCTATCACACAGCATCTGTGGAAGGGAAAAGAAATGCAGTTGAAAATTAGTTTAAAGATTCAGTTAGTCCAGTACTTCCCCCTAGTTTAGTTCTTCATTTGCGTATCATTAAAAACACTGTAATTCTATTTTTATAGCAAATCTTTTTTATTATTCTTTATTTAATAATTCTTTTTTTTTTTTTCTTGAGCAGAGTTGAAATTCCAACTCTGGACTTAGCATTAAGTTGGTTAAAGTTGGCAAAGGGTAGGTTCAAGTTTTAAAACTTGAATACAGGATCAGTGACCATACAAAGAGCAGTATTGAGCAGTATTTTATATAACATCACATGCTATTATATAGTGTGGTCAGGCATTGCAGGACAGAAAAACATTATTTCAAGCTTGTCTTAAAACAATTCTCACATACCTGTGTACACTTTAACATTGCTGTGATAACTGAGTTATTGGTCCCTGTAATGATTACCCCCCCCCCCCCCCATGACTGCAGTGAAGTAAATTCTCTAACCTTTAGAAGATGTCTATTTTTGATTTTTGTCTAATGCA
>NC_060170.1:5171604-5199182 GCF_021292245.1 Micropterus dolomieu | reverse complement strand
CCCCCCCCCCCCCCCCCCCCCCCCCCCCATGACTGCAGTGAAGTAAATTCTCTAACCTTTAGAAGATGTCTATTTTTGATTTTTGTCTAATGCAGATGCTTAGCTGATGATTCATAGTAGCTTCAGCTAAACTTTAGAATGAATGTACTCAAAAATGACAACTGTGGTGATGACTTTACAGACTATGGGGCAGGAATAATGATTACAGTGACCAATAACTTCCTGTAAACATGGACTTTATTTAGCACACAGACAGCAATATATTAGTTGCATTTATTACCTTGATAATGACCTTGCTGGTTATTTTAACAGTGCAAAAGCACAATTGAGGGCTCATACACACACGTACAAGGCTGCCTTGTTAAAATCTCATGCATCAAATTCCAGCAACAGAGTTACTGAGATTGAAATTTTAGTAACATTAAAAACTGCCTTACAGCAGAAAGCAATACATTACTGTAACGTTAATTGCGTTACTTTTGTAACGTGTTACTCCCAACACTGTTTATAAGGCAGACGAAAGTTGCTGCCTTGATTATGAAGCTATTAAAATGCAAAATGTTAGTTAATAAATAGGCTATATTAATCCATGTGCTAGCATTAGCTATCCACCAAGGAAAATATTTTCAAACCCACAGTAAGCTCAACTTTAGTTAACTTACACAATTGTGTTGTCTTGCTAACAACAATAAACTTACCAAGAAAGACGATTTTTGCTGGCAGTCTCTGCGTCTGTCCTCTCCTGCTTGTACTTGCCAGGCACACCTCTTTAGCTCTTTTCACATTTAACTTCTGCAGGGAGCTGACCGGATATTCTTCTCCTCTGTGTTCTTTTCTTATTATGTCTGTGGTGTCCACCTTTGCCAATTTCGAGTCGATAAAGTAAGCTGTGTGATTGGGCTGTCGATTTAAAAACCTTGATTCTGATTGGTCATATTGAATGCACTGCTAGTGGGCTGGGCGGGATGGCACACTTCCCCCTGTGTGAACATGTGTTTACTATTTACAAACAGAAACAAGTATAACTACATTATGATTTAAAGTGTGCTTATTACTATATGTTGCTGTTTGTTAACAACAATTGCTGCTTCCTTAGGCCAGGTTACCCTTATGAAAGAGATCTCTTATCTCAACTAGCTATTTACCTGATTAAATTATTTTTTTTTTTAAATCATTCTTCTGGAATTCAGGCTGAAGCATGTGGCAATTACAAATAAGTACAATATTTTGCACTCGCCTACACAATGAAGCATATTTGGCATAAATATATTTTAACCCACTAAAAGTGCAATTGTTTAACAATGTACTTCCACAAAGTTTACTAAGAGTTAAATAAATATATTTTTAATAAAGAGACTAAAATGTTGTGCAAAATATGCTTTTATTTAAGCATATTGATTAGGAGTTTAATTAAGTATATGTTTATTACCAATTTATTCAAAGTATACTTTTGAGAAGTATGTTAAAGCTCAGGAAAATATATCTTTAACATACTTTTAGTAAGCATGTTGTATGAATGTACTATAAGCATTTCTAGTACATTTTCAGTGCCTTTAAGAGCACTTCAATTTGACCTGGGTAATGCAGAACTGCCAAATTTTCAATTTAGTTTGCAGTGAGATTTGGTACTTGATGCATGTCATGAGTAGGCCTTCTGTAGCTCACTGCAGGGGTCAGGGTCATCAGTCCCCATTACTCAAGAAATTTGTTAAAAAAGTTTAGCTGTCAAATTCACAATTTTAAAGCATGTATAGATGAAAAGCCAAGTGAATAATCATGGTCAATGATAAATAAGTATGATCAACATACTTGCCAACCTATAGCCTAAACCGGGAAACCAAACTTGGTATATGATTGTTTCCCCCAGAAAACGTGTCATCCCAGATGGTTTTGTTGCATTCTATTGAGTCATTTTTTTGTTAAAGTGCAAGAGCTTTCGTTTCTTCTGAACTGGAGGGGTAATATCAAGTGGGTGGTCTGGGGGTCATCCTTGAAAATTTTGAACATTAAATACTTAATTTTACTCTTCTGTACCATTTTCTGCCTTTTCTGTATCAATTTATGGTGGAAATGGCATATATATATATATATATATGGAAACACAAAATTCAGGTGGCAGGTGATAATTCAGAATCTAAAAATAGATGCTTTAATGCAGTAAGGCTCTCCAGGCATTCTGAATTGCTTTAAAATATGTATTTTCCTGTAAATCAACTTTTCTCATTTGCTATCATCCCTGCTGGGTCAACACGATTTTGTCTTCCCTTCTCTGTTGTGTCTTTTGTTCAGGAAGTAACCTCTTTAAATGTGCATGTGGCACCTATTCACAACAACGATAAAGTAATTTTAATTCAGTTATAAACTCCTGGACTTTAATAGCACCTCAAGTGCAGATCATAGCCGCTTCTGTGAGAAGAATCCTGAATCACTGACAGTCCCAAACTGATAATTTCTGTATTGCAAGTTATGGTACCACAATCTCACAAACTGTGAAAATCGGGTCCACTTGATTACTGTCAGGGTGTATGCCAGTGTTGCATCAGCTGGGAGGAGTTGATTCGCACCATGAAAAACAAAAAAATAGAGGATTAGTAAGAAGATCAAACAATATTTGATATTTACAATTTAAAATTGGGGTGCCTCAGATCCAGTCGCCGACCTTAAGATTTTGTCTATAAACTTCTCACACAATAAGATCATTTGGGCAGATTATCGGTTCCAACCAGCCTCGCTCAGGAATGCCCCCGCGATTGTCAGGAGGGGCGAATCAGACCTAAAATAGACCCAATTATCCTCTAGTGTGTAGCTAGCAAAAGTGGAGTCTTACAGAGCTTCTAGCAATTGCTGCAGACTTTTAGCCTTTTTATGTTTTATGTCTGTCTTCTAACATCTTCGGACCATGTTGGAAATAAATATTCTCACATTAAAGCCCACCTACCTCCTACATGCCCTGTCTCGAACGCCGAAGATCAAGCTGATGACATCATTGGGGTTATTTTTTCCATTAATTATTTAATAAAATAAATGTGCCTTGGGAAAGGCTTCAGTCAGGGTTAAATGAGAAAACCCCTAAAACCTACAAAGGCATATTTCACTCACACTAGAAATCTTCATGGAATGATTTGTAAATCAGTGAGAGTTGAGGTAAATCTATTTCTAGACGTGTCACATACTCCTTTTGCAGTGCGAAAAGATATTCTTCCCACTTTTCATGCACAGCACATGAATCACAGTAAGAGAAGGGTGGCAGAGGCCAGAATAACTTCCAAATGATGATCTCTCTGGAGACAACAGATGGAGGAGGGGGAGGAGAAGGTAGGAATTGGAGAGAGGAGGTGACAGAGCTGGGGAGGAGGCCACCATCATCTGTCTTTCAAATGCTGTGCTGTAAGTCATCTACTGCTGTGACCTGGTCTGAATGGGACAAGCTTGCTGTGTGCTTGGGCCATAGTAGGAGAATTTAAATGGTCCGGCATTGGGAAACATCAGCTGGCCTGGTGCAGTCTCAATCTCTCTTTAATATGTTATTGTAGTAGCTACCAGTGTTGGGCAGTAATGCGTTACTCAGTAACTAACTAATTACTTTTCTAAAACAGTAATATACTAATAACTAACTAATCCAAGTAACGCTTCGTTACTCAACACCCCATCCTTGACGTGGATGCGCGACTGTGCGGCAGCTGAGCGGCACCGGATCATATGTTGTTCATGTCCGCTGATAACCAAAAACTAAAGGAAGAAAGGAGAACGAGGGAGAGAGGAGTTCTTTCCACAGCTGTAAGTAGCTCCTGCCATTATTGTGTCACAGTCTAAGAGGCAAAAAACGTTGTCGTCTATTGTAAAGTCTGTGCAACCAGCAAAAAGCTTTCAACCATGAACAACTCTACATTTAATTTATTGAAGCTTCTGCTGAAGCTTTATTGAAGCAGTGGCGTAAAAAACACCTTGCTGCTGTTATGAATATGATATTAGTTAATAAAGTCGGGAGAGACTGCTCTGTTTGGTGGTGAAGGGGGGAGGTAGTGAAAGTGTTTGATTTATTTGTGGTGGCCCACAAATAAATCAATGTATGGGATGATTATCAACGCTGACCACCACATTTTCAGTTTTTTTACTAAGCATATTTAAAATCATATTTGATTGAGCAGCTGTATTGAGGAGCATATATTCATGCAGCATCTCCGCTCGCTCACTCACTCATGAACACCGCTGCACAAACCTGTCCAAATTAGAATAAAGCTGGTAAAGTAATATAGTAACGTAATGAGTAACATAACTAGTTACTTTTATCACTCAGTAATAAGTGAAATAATACTATTACCTTTTTAAGGAGTAATAAGTAACTAGTAATATATTACAATTTCTGAGTAACTTGCCCAACACTGGTAGCTACTCAGCTGTGTTAGGGGCAGCATGTAGTAGCTCAAAGGTCAGACAGACACCACAGTGTGCAAAAAGCACATGTATAATACACTATGGTATTTCCCAGTATGCATTTCAGGCGAGGCGGAGCAAGAGAATGCATTTCTCCATTTGCATTTTAGCATAGATACAGTAGCTAGCTAGCTAGATACTTAATACCTGGTGCATGCTAGAGGATTTTACAATTTACCTTATCTTCAGTTGGACAACACACTCAAACACTTGGCGTTTATACTAAATGATTTATGGCTTTCGATTCTGGCACCTTGGGATTTCACAGAAACACGCGTGATCAAACGTGACTTCAAACATAAACAAATATGGAGGCAGGGAGTCGTCGTGATCTAGTTGCACAAGTGTACGTGTGCTATGATTTGCATAGAAAAACAAAAAAGAGGCTATAACTGTGGATGAACTGATGAACTCTGTTTTTCAGTAGCCTGGTCATATTTTTTGTTCCGATTTATCTAGTTAGCTAGTTTGTTGGTGCTACTAGTGTGTGTGTGTGTGTGTGTGTGTGTGAGAGAGAGAACATGGGATGGGATAGATGGTTTAGGCAGTGCATTTCTGCCTTGTTAGCATTATTGCCTTTGCAAGCAAACAGACTACCCGCTCATAACTGCTTCGGAGCTTTCAAACAAAGCTTTATTGTCAATAGTCAGAAAATTCTACGGTTTTATACACGTACAGTATGAGCACTCAGGCCGTGGCTTAATGATCGGACCGTACAGTATGAGCTCATCAATCATGAAATTTTTCTTGTCTGAATTTATTCCCCCTGCTGTCATATTTAGCACTTTAGACTTCCCATATCAGGCTGCCAGGCTCTGTGTGGTGCTGCTTTCTGTAGCTGTGATAATGTCAGTGTGTATTAGTGGTGTTGTCTTTTTTGCTGAAAACATACCGTTCTAAAATCCTACAAGTGTCAGTAGTTGTATGCTGTACAGTAACCTTCCCTTTTATGTGCTGTCAAAACTGCTGCAATTTATACATTTTATCTCCACCAAAGCACCTTTGAAATTAAATAACAGGTGCTACTAATGCTGGGGACATGTAAGCAAAACAGAAATATCTTCAAAGAGGAGCTAGAATCTGATGGGTCTTTTAAAAGTATTATGTGGCTGGCTTACTATGTGATTTTCATTTAGGGTTCACTTTATCTGCAGTGTAATAGAAGAGTCTGGGTCTCCTTGATGGTCACACACGCATCACAATCTTGCCGTGTCTTATCAAGGATTGTTGCTGCCTTGTCACACTTCAGCTTTCACTAATGAAAACCTTACAAGGTCTTCAATTGGCAAACTGCAGGACCAAATTGAACTGGAGGATGTTTAGTTCCAGCTCCCCATAATGACAGTATGGAGAGTTGCCAGCGCATTTACAGGTTAAGGTAGAAATGGGAATGGGGCTTCTGGATATACTGATCAGCAGTGTTGTCAACCTTTAACTGGTCCAAACATTGCTGTTATTAGGTTAGATAACATGATGCTAATTTGCCCGTACTGCATATACTTAGCATATGCTCATTTGCATATGCTAAGTATATGCAATATATAATATGTCTCACACAGATGTCTCACACATTCTGTCCAATCAAGAGTAGCTTTACTCAAATGGGCAGGTGAAATTTGCACATGTGTACCTCCCCACCAGGTCATTCTGAATTATCAGTGTCTGTAATTTCACTGTCAGTTCAGACAGTAAAAACTGAACATGAGGTAAAGTGTTAACGAGTGATTTATACATGGGCCAAGAACAGCTATCAGCGGCAGCTGACCAGACCTAAATTAAATAGAAATTAGACATGCTAAATGAGACAATAATTAATTCAGTTACACCCTCCACACTGCACTGAGCACATTGATAGATTGTAACTATTAAACAAATTCCATCAATTTATTCTCTATACTCTCTAATCCCCAGGAGCTGGAGCCTATCCCTGGAAGCCTTAGGCAAAAGGAGAAATATACTGAAGAACTGACAAGTCTGTTGCAGGCACTGACAGGCTTCTGACATGACGAAAACCCAAGTAGGATCAAAACGTTGCTATTATCAAACTTTGCCGCAACAGCACAGATGAGATTGTTTTCTGATAGCCTACGCGATGTCCATATAATTACTCTACTTCAATCTATCGCAGGACCAATACATTCTAGACAGCTACATTCAGACATCTTGTAAGCGCAATATAGAGCCTTCATTTCACTTGAGTCATGTCTGTGGACCACAGGAGAGTGGTTCACCTAAGAAGAGGTCAGTCAGGTTGTACTTAGGCACCACATAACATGGAGATTAGTTGCTACTAAATATTTACACACTAACCTGCCAGGTGTAACTGTTACATAGCTAATTAAGCTATGTAATTAAGCTAATTAATGAAAAACCCACATTAGCTTGCTGATATATGACCTATTTTGATTGAAAAGTAAATATAGTTCACACATCTGACCTCACACTTGATCAAATAGAGGTTTAACAATGAAACATATATTACTAAATAAAACAAAATACTTCAAATTACAAACGCTAAGGGTTCTTAACTACATTACAATTGATGACTGTAATCAGACATTCCTAATCACTCTAAGCCACATGAATGATACTAACTCTGAAACACACTTATTTCTCAACACACATTATTTAAAAATGATTTGGGATTGGTAAATAATGACATTGTTAGTTTACTTGGTAGATTACGCTCAATTCCTGGGTGGGATCATGATTATATTATTTGATCCCATAGACTTTTAACATTTGAGCCAAAATAGCCTAATATTGCTGTCCGCAGGCCAGACCCTTAGTTTCTGAATCTGAAGGGGGGGAAAACATTTTCCAAAAACTACTGTATCTCTGAACTCTCACACATGTAGGCTATTCTATGTGATCTCCTTTTGATAACTAATGCAATAAGTAATGTAATATTGTTTCACTTCCATTCACTGAGCCTCCCATGAAACTGTTTGGAGCCCCCCTAGGAAGGCCCGCCTCATACTTTGAAAACCCAAATGTCTTGACAACTGTTGTGGTGTTCTGGACTCTTGGGTTTAGCGCTAATTAGTGAATTTTAGCCTGCTAACACACTAACATAAGTTGGTGAATATGGTAAATGAAACCTTACAGGCTAATCATCAGCATTGTCCTTGTAAGCTTGTTAGCATGATGACGTTAACATTTGACAGCATTCATTTAGTGATGTTTGAATCTCCTCTTTAGAAACACTTTGTAGAACTATACTAATTTGAACATAAAACAAACAGCTGGTGCAACAGACTCCTGAGGCCAGTGAGCCACAATCAGTGAGAGATGGCTGAGAGTGGTGGGCCACAGTAGATGAAACTCTTCCTCACCTTCACTACTATCACCATTCTGAAACACCTTTTCCTAACACAGCCACATGCTGTCATTTAAGTCTTCTCTTCTGGGTTTATAATAACATTTTTGTGTTGCATGGACAGGGGTCAGGGGATAATAACCCTATTTCTAAATCTCCTGAATGTAAAATTTGCCTTAATGGAAAACTAGCAACTAGCAGAATGAGTTCACATGGTGTGTGTGGCCTGTTGCCATTTTAATTTGCCTTTTCGTTCTCACTTCCTCTAGCGCTAAAAGGTTTAACTTTGGAAAAGGTCGGAGGAATACAAAGGAATTACAGGCCATTATCATCTGAGATGGAGCGGTATAAAAGACACCGTACACCACATATCCCCCACTCACACACAAACACACATTGTACGGTACAAATGTGCATAGACACACACACACACACACACACACACACACACACACTCACACACACACACACACACACACTCATTGTACGGTACAAATGTGCACAGACATATATATACACACACACACACACTCATTGTACGGTACAAATGTGCACAGACATATACATACACACACACACACTCATTGTACGGTACAAATGTGCACAGACATATATATACACACACACTCATTGTACGGTACAAATGTGCACAGACATACATATACACACACACTCATTGTACGGTACAAATGTGCACAGACACAGATGCACTAGCAGCAAGTCGTGAATATGCAATGACACACACCCATGCACTCATACAACCGTACAGACACAGATGCACTAGCAGCAAGTCGTGAATATGCAATGACACACACCCATACGCACATACTCACATGCACACAACAGCGCAGGGCTTTTCATGCATCCCATTTCCATTCAACCATGTTGTCATAAGGAGCCGTCCCATTGATGAATATGGTTCCTACACAATGTTTATTGAGAGGAAGAGAAGCCTTCTGTATAAAGATATACATCTCCCAAACCCCATGTTTTCTCAGCAGGGTCACTACAGTATACAGTTTCAAACCTTACATAGCATACAGTATGGACAATTATTAGCAAAGGCTTTATTTTTATAGGACTTGATCCAGAAGGCTATGAACCATTAAGAACTTCCTCCATGTGAAAATAAGAACGGGTCCCATGATGAAGAGAAGAGAGCTCTTTAAAGGAGTGCCCTTCTTTTTGTTGTAATGTTATGGGAATCAATAAATCAAAGATATTTCAAAGATAGTGATACATTGTAATGCTACCTGCCATTGGTGATTTATAGGTCACTGTGTGTGAATTAAGTGTTTTGTTGCATCAATGCTTTTTGGATGTTTTACCCTATCTGAGAGTCTAAGGATAGAGGGTGTTGTATGCTGTAGCTACAGATTAAAAAGCCCTTTGAGACAGTTTGTGATTTCTGATTTTCGTCTAGAACTGTCTGAAAGTTTCTGAAAACATGAATATATAAATAGGCAAGTAAAAGGGATGCATTTTAAAATAGAGGTTTCAAATACATTTTTTGGAAACCCTTTTCATTCAAATATTCAACCCAAATAGGCATTAACCAAAGAAATTCTCTATCACCTACAGCGAATTAAGGATACACCAAAATCTTCTTAGGTGTCAATATTCATAGTTTAGGGAAAAAAAAAAATACTAAGTGAGCAAATGACAATTCTAAAACGAGTCTGTGATCACATCAGTTTTGTTTTTATCCATCACCAATATGGTCATAAAATGTATCTAGTTTGCCATTTTAAATAATCAGTCATTAATTAATAATAGTTTGAGATTCTTAAATTCTTTCAGATTAATTGCAAGGTGAATTTAATGGATTAGACTACACGATCCGAAGGTTTTATGGAATTTTTCAATACAGGATGACTGGCCAGTCTTCTGCCATTTCTCATGTACCCGCAGCTTACCTGTCCAGAGCGATGGCAGTCATAGAATAGATGCTGGCAAAGACAGCCGCGATCGGAAAGAAGTTGTGGAAGCGGCAGTAGACCAGTCCGAAGTACCACTCATTGTGCACGGCGTAGGTGAAGTTGATCACCGTGTTGAAGGCGGACATGGAGGCTTCAGCGAACGCCAGGTTCAGCAGAAAATAGTTGGTGACGGTCCTCATGCGTTTGTGAGCCATAATGATCCAGATCACTGTGAGATTTCCTACCACGGACACGATAACTATAGAACTATACGCAATGGACCAGAGGACAATTCTCCAGATTGGCTGCACAAACTGGTTCCAGTACACTGTGCCGTTATTGGTGTCGTTCGATCCGGTGGTCCAATTTGGCACGTCGGTGGTATTAAATAAAGGATCCATGTTGCTGTTTAAGAAAGTAACACTAAAACCACTGGCTATTGACCTGTTTCATCACACAACCAAGTTCAAGATCCCGGTGCCAAATGCAAAGTGAACAATCAGAAGTTTCAGAAAAGCTTCCCCCCCCGCACGCTCTGTAGGAAGTGTAGTCTGAGGAATGTTCACTGAAAGACTCCGCTGTCTTGACAATAATAAGTTCAGGAATACCGTATTCTACTAGGACATTTTAGAACAATCTATTATCTATTAATCTGTCTCACTGCACTGTGCGTAAAAACGAAAACGCGCCTCTTACGCGCTTTGCAGCGCCCGAACAAGTCTTTCCTCTAACTGCTCACACACATATCTGAGCTCTCTGCTCCGTCCTCTCTCCCTCAGCGGCTCTGTGCTCTCTTTCTGCACACCAGCTTATAGAGCGAGCAGCTGGTCCAATAGGCAATCTCTGCAATTATGTTTATGGATGAGCCCAGGTAAGTTATTCATTCCATCCGATTCAGACCGCATGGGGAAGCCAACAGGATTATCATGCCTAAATACCTTTGATCTGATTGAATTTGCTCATAATTTCTTTGCAGGGAATAACAAACAGAACACAAGCAGGAGAATGAATAAACGAATTCAGACAGGAACACAAGAAATAATAAAAAAACATAGATAATATTAATAAATGTTATAATTATATAGAGGTTGTAATAAAATTATTTTAGTAGTGGTAGCAGCAGTGATGTCATTCATCTGGAATAGATGTAATCTTCAAATACTACTGAATGTGGAGTGTAAATCATTCCAAACTGTTTGAATGTCCTTGTTCCCACTCACTGCCCCCTCTTGTGGACTCACCGTCTGGACTGGAGATCAGCTGCTTCAAAGGATGTGAACAAGAACAATTGCAGTAATGTAACATGCTTCAGAATGCTCACAGTAAAAGTCCTGTACTGTCTCATATCCTGTGATGCAATAAATCAATAACAATGACCTGACTCATAAAAAATATTGTAAGTAAGCTTACTAGTATAATACAATGACTATTATTTTTGCAATGAAGATTATTTTTACTGATAATGTGCCTTTACAACATTTAATGACAAGGATACAGAAAATGAGCCTACACTGTGCACAGTAAGAAGGACTGAACCACAACTCTAAATTTATAATAGGCCCCAGTCATTGCCCTCAGGAGTCTGCACTGTTATAAATGTTTACAATACCAAGCTTTATATGTTTTACCAGAGACTTGTTTCTGGCGCCATTTTTCATGTCTGCCTTTGCAGGGGTCAACCCCAAAGAGCACTGTGAGAGGAGGAATGAGCTTATTAAGGGGGCTAGTTCTAGGCTTGCTATTGGACTCTTGACAGCACTAACAGACTGGAGAGTAAAATGTTGAAACCTTAACTCACTCCCCTTCACTGTGATTGTTGAGTAGAGCATCTTTGTGGCATGTTTTGCTGCTGCTTATACTACTGCTTATACTACTGCTACTACTAATAATAATAATCATTATAATCATAATCATAAAATTTAATATAAATACAATTTGATATATTCAGATTTGAACTTACTGTTAGTCAAAAACAAATGTCAACTTGATATGCAGTCAAATGTATTGCATTTTTAGCCATGCTATAGTATGGCTCAATGGATAGCAATATCAGTCTGTCGGTTGGTTGTGTGTCTGCTGGTACTGGTCCAGACTGATATATCTGTATATCTGTAACAATGGATGGCTTGCAATGAACTTTTATACAGACATTCCTGGTCCCCAGAGGATAAATCCTAATATCTTTGGCCATCTGACATTTTACTCTGGCACCTGTTTCGCCCCCATCCTTCTGGATGGGGGCGAAACATAAATGTTAAAAGGTTGTTCCCTCCCTAGTCTCCAAACCAAGGTCTGGACATTGAATTTCCATTAAGTGAAATAATGTATTACTACAATAAGTAAAATTATGACAGTAAACTGAAGAAATATAATTTAGGCTGAACCAATGTCAAAACAGACAGAAGTGTGTATCTCCTCAAAACATGCTGACTAACCTAACTAACAGACAAACAAAAAGACATTTACTACACATGACTCCCTGGGAGAAAGTAAAACAGGAGGAGAAAGGGGGAAATCTCACTGCTGCAGCTTCAGTGCATTTACAGAATGTGGATTATTCTGTTTACAAAATGCACACAGATACTTCCAACTAACTACCTAGGGCTTTAGGCCTAACAACATCTCAAAGATCTAACACACAAAGCAACTACAAAAGGGTTAGGACACTGGGGACAGAACCAAGGTGCTGCTGTAAACTTTTGAAAACCATGATGTTGGGAATGAACCACTCAGCTGGAGTCACTCAGGTCAAGGCCCAGGCCAAACCCATGAATCCAGCCAGTCAGAAAGGGACACGTCTATATACTGACACTCACAAAGCACACACTCTCGCATAAACTACAGGAAAGAAAGCTAGATAGTTTGTGTATTGCATCTGTGCCAAAAACACAAGAGGGTTGTGATCTGTGTACTTTGCAAGGGGCAACGAACTTGAACCAACATAAACTTCAAAGTGTTGCAGCACAAGCAGCAGGGAGAGGGCTTCTTTTTCAGTGGTGCTGTACTTCACTTGATGCTTACTAACACAACGCTGGGACCACTGGCACCAGCATCTACCACTAGCTTGAAGGGATGTGCAAAGTCCAGAGCCGCAAGGACAGGTGTGCTGCAGATAATAGCTTTGGCAGACTCAAAAGTGTTTTGGCATGCAAATGATGTTGAACAAATGTTTTAGTGGGTGGAGCCAAACTGGTGTGTGGAGCAACTACATCTGCAAAATGTCTGCAGAAGCCACAATGATAACCACCCATTCATAAGTGTCTGGTTTGAGGTATAGGATAATCTAGCTGGCTTGAATTTTTACAGTGAGCTGGTGCACCTGACTCTGACTAAGTGTTGATTACTCCCTAGTTCCAGGGAAGGAATTCTGGTGACTTTGTTGTTTCCCTGAGTTTTCCTCTAGTGCCAGCAAGAGGTTAATGTCAGGATGAAATGTGATCGTCTGTGATACTCTGACTTTTCATCGAGCAGCATCAGATCAAAATTTCAATTTGTTCTGTGCTTTGGTTTATAACACCTGCAAAACTAATGACATCCCCATCAACCGCAGCTCTACTTTGTGTTTGCGAATTTGCAAATGTTAGCATGCTTACATGCTAAACTAAGATGATTAACATTATGCCTGCTTAACATGAGCATGTTAGCATCTTCATTGTGAGTATGTTATCATTTACAATACACAGTGGAGTACACTACAGTTTACAGAACACTGTACACTGTAGCGCCACTTTACTTAAAGAGTAACTAAACCCCCAAACCACTTTGTACAGCTAAAAACCAGTGTATATGGGTATTTAGTATCAGGTACAAATCTGGCAATTTAGTGCACAGGATTTGAATTCTACATACTGTGTTATAAATATACATGGCAACTGCCCTCTACTGATTTAAACCCAGCTATTGAAATTGACTACAGGCTGGACACTGGTCTCCGCACTTACAACCAAAAAGAAAAGAATTGTCAATTCTTTCCCACGGATCAATTATGTCATTCCTACCCCCCAAAAAAAACAAACAAACAAAAAAAAACATGCAGGAGTAAGGAACGCAGACGGAGGCCAAGAAAAATCCAAGTCACAAACCACTAACCATCACAATTTCAGATTTTTATTTGCAACTATTAATTGTCTTGTCAAACCTCCCACTTCTAGCCCTGCTTCATATGCTACTGACTGTTACAACAACAGCAACAACAACAAAAAACTGTGTCCCACATGAAACCCTCATACAGTCATCTGGATGTCATTCCTGCTAAATAGTTCAGAGAAGTAATTGGGGAAACAAGCCATAGTCTGCTCCAAACAGCTCCCTTTGTTCTGGATGTGTTCCAGATTATTTGAAAATAGCCTGAATTTGCCACCGCTAAAAGGGCCTAGTCTTGAGAAACTGGTTTTAGAAAAACTGGCACTGGCACTTGAAAACAAAAGCTTTTTAGAAGCTACATAGGACTGAAACAGCTCTTCTGTGGGTGACAAATTATTTATTAATGGAGGCAGACTCTGGACATTGCCCTGCACGAGTGCTGCTTGACCTTCATGCTGCATTTGACACCATTGATGACGCTACAATAATTAATACACTTAAAGATTGGGTGATATTTCTGGAATGGCCCTGGAGTGGTTGTCCTGCTATCTGTCAAATAGAACATTTTATGTCTCAGTTGATTCATTTATCTCTCCAACTGCACAGACAACATGTGGCATACCTCAAGCATCAATTCAAGTGGACCAATTCTGATCTTTCTATATGTGCTACCATTGGGTCATATTATTCTTCACAGTAACATCTCATTTCACTGTTATGCAGACGACACGCAGTTATATCTCTCCTTACCCTCTGAATGCAACAAGGTGGCCACACTACAGAACTGCACAGCTGAAGTGAGGGACTGGATGTCACAAAACATTTTACAGTTAAGCACTTCTGTTTTGTCAGAGTTTATCAACAGCCCTGAGCACCTCTGTAATCAAGTCAAGCCACTCCTCAGTCCACTTATCCCAAACATTAAACATTAATCTTCCACAGTGAGCTAATCTTTGAGCAAAACACACAACAAATGGTACAAAATGTTTCTACCAAACTCAGAAATATTTCCAAAATCGGAGCAATGTTATGTTTTAGCAATACAGAGAAAAGTATTCATGCTTTTATTTCCTCATGCCTGCTTTATTGTAACGCCTTCTTTATCTGTCTCTGTGCCCTGAGATGTAGCTCAACTCCAAATTGTGCAAAACTCTGCAGCCAGCCAGACCTTCTCACTTCACCCCAGTGTTAGCGTTGCTGTACTGGGTACCAATTCCTTTTAGAATCCACAAAAAAAAAGTCTCATGAATTCCAAGGCCTTACACAGTTAGGCACCAGCAAACATCAATGAACTCTTAACTCCCTACTGCTAAAAAAGGCCTCTCAGATCTGCTGGTTCAGGCCTATTAGCTGTTCAAGTGTCCAGGTTAAGATCAAGCGTTTGTTGTAATGGCACCTCAGCGGTGGAACATTTAAGCTGCAGTGTCTGCTTTTAAATCCTGTCTTAAGACAAATTTTCTGACTTGTTTACATAATACAGCTCTGTTTTTCCACTTTATTTATTATAATAGTTGTTTGTACTTCCTTCTATTGGATGATTTTTTGTAAAATGTTTTATAACTTAAAATTAAATAATTTTAATTGTGTGCTTATATTGTGCTGTTCTTGTGTTTTTCATCTTAAATTTGTGATCGTCTTAGAAAGCACTTTGCGCTCCTAGCATGAAAAGTGCTATACAAAAAAAAAATTATAATTGTTATTATTATTTGTCTATTACTGCCATTACTGCCAAGCTTGCCATTAGCAATCTTGAGCTATAAGGGCTGAACTTGAATTGAATGCTCCAAAGCCTGCAGATTACATTTAAAAATCGTTCCAACAAAATGTTGATTTTTGTATGTGGTTCTTTTTTTCTTTTTGAGGGAAGAGTTCCCTGCAGGGCTACAGTCTCGAGCAAGGCAATCACTCACTCAGTAAGATTCTCAAAAGAGTTGCATGTCCATGGGCTTCAACCCTATATGGCTGTATTGAATCAAAAAGTAAGTTTCTCTAAACGACCTGTGCCTTCCAGATGTGGACAGACTCCATAATTCCAAGCAGAGTCAACTTGATATGCAGTCAAATGTATTGCATTTTTAGCCATGCTATAGCATGGCTCAATGGATAGCAATATCAGTCAACCATTACCAGGCTATATAGATAACATTTATACAACTAATAAATATCATGACGTGGTAGAACGTCACTGCAAATTCACACACAGAGAATCAGACATCATGTCTCAATTGGACAGTTATTGGAAAAGGAACAGACAGAGGGCTTTTTTTCCCGAGTATTGATGCCATAATTTACTAAGTCCAATTCAGAGCACCGAAAATCATACAATTCACATCTTTGACACTCAAGTATTTTCTGCCTCTCTCTTCACAGCTCTTCACCGCTGTCATATTTATTGCACTGCAGGCTATTACCTTGATGCAGGCTTGTTCTGTGTTGATGGCAAGTACCCAGAACATCATGTGTCTCTTGTATGATCCTACAAGGTGTGGGTTGCCATTTTGACTAAGGCTCACTTAAAAAAAAAGATACAGTAGCAATTTTTAGATGTGATACTGGGATTAAATAAGGGATCAAAAAGCCATATATATCTGTCTGCCCAACACTTGATCCAGAGAAAGATATTGACAAATCTTGGCCAAATGGCTATGAAATTTCATATAATTATTTTCAGTGTTAAGTCAAAAGTACCCCTTCACAAACACCATGACAACTCTTAAGACTTGATTTTCCTAAAAAAAATTCTGTGAATTCATTGTCCCAAGGGTGACTGCAGAACCTTATGACCAGACGCTATTATTAATCAAAATTTTCTTGTTGTGCACAGGACATCAAGACAATACCATATCATTTTCAAGCATTGCATGTTACTGTGTGAAATGTCAGTAGGTTATACGCTATGTGGGGGGGTTGTGATTGTGGTTTCTATAGATATTAAGAAGTTTCTGGAAGATGTTCCCCTTCTCCTGTATTTTCTGCAGATGTCTGCAGTGAATTGTGTCCTACCCAGTTCCTCAGTGACCCCAGCAACATACTAACCAAAAATGCCTCCAAAAATAATCAAATTATAGAAGGTGTCCAATCATGGGAATTCTATTCCTCCAGCAGAAGGATGTTGCTTATCTCTTGGGAAAAGCTTCGATCCACTCTGGACTGTCCTCTCCTGCACAACTGTCAGAGCTCTGTGGTGGAGACCAAACTGCTTGGAATGAGAAGCAAAAGAGGTGAATGACACCAGCCTCTAGCATAAACTATTAAGATATTCCTCCTCATTTCAGCCTATCTCCTGCTGCATCCCAGTCGTGCTGCAGACCAATAGCCATGAAATTACCAGGTCAGTCACAATAACCTGTATGTTTATGCCACCTGTGCACCATGACACATTGATTCACAGATTTAGTCCTCTACTTACACAATGGACTGAAATCTCTTACTCAGAGATTTTCTTTTTTTTTTAGTCTAGCTTTGTTTGTAAATGTATGCATTTGTATGAATTGAATACTTTCTGAGCATATCTTTTAATGCATTTAGAGGGTTTTCCTCTAGTAAACCATGCATCCTGTCTCTGGTGACGAAAGCGGTTCAGTTTTAACTGTTCTTACAGCCATGTGTGAATCTGTACTTTGGCACACACTGTAAAAATGAGAACTTGAAATTGCTCATCTTAATTAGAGTTTTAAGTAAACTGAACAAAATACAATACAATAGTTTCTTAAACTAACTTTTTTTATTACCTTTACTGTCTGTACGTCTGTGTGTATATTGTATAGGCTGCCTCCCTCCCCTCTCTCTCCTTCCATCCCCCTCCCTCTTCCTCTCTGTTTCTTCAAGAGAACCTGAAGTCAAAAAGGTGAGTATTTTGTTTGAATATAGTACTGAAAGTCTCGCTTTGCAGTAGTCACATGTTTAATTGTTTATTTAATTGTGTGCTTGATTCTACACTTTAGCTTGCCAACTAACTAAGTAGTCAGCTAATGTTAGCATGTTAAACATAAACTTACTGGGTTCGATAAATTCCTTGTCTATATGGAATATGCTGGTTATATCTGCTGAACACCCTGTGAGCGAGCATAATGGTGACAAACTACCGCTTTCTGGTTGTATTCCGGTCATTACCAACACTGACTTTGCTGTAGCTAACCTTAGCTACACTGCAAATGGGGGATCAGGAAAGGGAAACACATGAAATCTCTATCCCAGAATAGTTAGCACTACTAATTACAGCCTCCAAAATTACCATTTAAATCATTTTTAATATTTTTTTTTCAGGACACACACAGAGCAGACAGCTAGCAGACTGTAAGTTGATGTACACAAAAGATTTATTGAATTAGCCAGTAGAGCCAGTAGCCAGTAAGTGTGAGAGAGATGGTAAATACAGTGCATGCGAACGTGCTACTCAATAGAGAAGATAAGGTGTGTGTTTGTTTTGAGTTTAAATTTCAATCACAATTTAAGGAAATACAGTATATACCAGCTATAGGGTTGGGCAATAAAACAATAATGCTAATTATCACTATATAATTTCCCTCAATAACAATATAATAAATGTTCAATATATCTTCAATAAATATTTGCTTTAATTCATTTGAATCACAAACAAATTAGCACCCAATTTTTGTTGAAAAAAGAGGCCTGAAAAAAGATTAACTAATCATATTTGTTGAAAAAGATAAGAGTTTCAAATGTTCTAACTCAGACTTGTGAAGTAATCCACTGTTTGGCATCAAGTGTTTGAATGTCACATTCTGACCATAAAGAAAAGTTTAACCACATAATTAACCATCTGGTTTCTTCAAATTTTCATTCAGGAGCAAAAATCTGCCTTTAAACTTGTAATGACATGAAATGTTTTTATCGTTATAACATTTTTGGCCATATCGCCCAGCCCTATACACAGCCTGAATAGAAGGCAGGGTGGTCGTGCACAGTACACTGATAGTGTGTACAAATATTTTGTTTTATAGATCCATTAAAAGTAAATAACTAATTTGCTTTTTATTTCACATTGCCCTTGCAGTTATCCTATGAAGTGTTGGTTCTGCAGTTTTCTCAGTTCAAGTCAACAAGATCTATTGAGCCGTAGACTATGACACGGAAGAAGAGCTCACTGGCCCTGTGTCGCATTAAAATCACACCTTACCAGATCACATTGCAGGACTGTAAGAAGACACCAACCTTTTTTTGAGGTAGATGCACAAAGTGGTTCAAGTAACAATGGTGGGGAAGAGTATGTAGAAGCTGAGACTCTGGAACATAAAATAGCATCTCTTTTTGATGGTGATGAATGTTAAAATTGGTTGTCAGATGTACATGTACACTGTTCTAAAAGCTTACGCTGGACTCGCATGATTCCAACTTTAATGATACAGTCATGTGTTTATTTAATGTTTGTTGAAAATAAACATGGAAATTGAAGTGGCTTTGTTTGTTATCTTTACAAAAATAATTAGTTGGTACAACTTTTGATGTTTTTTTTTTCAAAACTTAGGAATTCGAGTTGACTTAAAACTCAAATCTAGTGCAGTTACTTTCAATCCATCCATCGTCAACCACTTATCCTGCGTACAGGGTCACGGGGGGCTGGAGCCAATCCCAGCTTACACTGGGCGAAAGGCAGGGTACACCCAGGACAGGTCGCCAGTCTATCGCAGGGCCACTCACAACCACTCACACTCAAGGACACTTTAGGGTAACCAATTAACCTAGTCTGCATGTCTTTGGATGGTGGGTGCCGCCCTCAGTGCAGTTACTTTGAAATATAAATGATCTGAATAAAAGATATTTAGTTGGCATGACTTTCTTGATGGGAATATATAGTACATAACTCAAAATTAAGTTTTTCTACAAATTAAAGATAAGTTATCTGAACAAAACATAATTAGTTGGCACAACTACTGTGTTGGTCTCAAAACTCAAATCTATTGGTTGCCTTGAAATTTTGAGTTTTCAGAGCCTTTTCATTTTTACAGTGCAGTGGCACTTTGCACTAAATGCTAACATTTGCATGCTAACCTTCACACAGTGATAATGATAACATGCTGATGTTTAGCAGATATAATGTTTCCAATGTTCATCTTAAGGTAACTTGTTAGCATATCAGTGTTGTTTCTAATTAGCACTAAACACAAAGTACAGCTGGTTCTGTATTTCACTTCACTTTCATGTCTTGGTGAGAGACCAACAGACCAACTACCAACCCTAGAGCCAAGCTATCTTAAATGTACAGACCACAGCCAACACCAAGTCTGACTCCCCTTTGTTGGTTGTTGATTGAATTGTTGTTGTTAAACTAAAAGGCAATAAAAAGTATATTTGCATGTATTTAAATTAAAATAATACATATACGATCATATAGTTAAACCTGTTCTGCATTGATGTAGAAATATGTTAGGCCTATTAGGTAGCTGGCTTCAGTAAAGAATCTCAAAGTCATCTTCTCTGCATAAAAGTTATTGTTAAAAATGCCAAAACATTAGGAAGTGTAATCTACAACATTGACTGACTTGAGGGTTACCAACTGATGTAGCATGAGGGGTACAAAGTTAACTAGTAACGTACAGTATAGGCTATTTATGTCAGTTGTTGCAGTTAAACTGCCATCCTTTGAAGTAACACCTAAAACACTGCTGAGGGTGCAACTGTGTGTACACTTTGTCTCGGTCAGCCTTTTGTTTTGTTCACTTTCGGCGTCATGCACCACCATATACCTGGAACATTTTGAGGTCGGAAGTCAGAAGTTTCAACTGGGAAAAATCCCAGTACCGAGCGGTCTCGAACGCTGCATTAAATCATGCAATGTATTTATCGATCCTTCCTCTCCTCTTTCATTTTGGCAAACAAGATTTCGATCCTCTCCTCACTGAATCAACATGCCACTGACAGTATATTTTTTTTATCTGTCAGATGTTAGAAGGTCAGCATGAGTAAAACCAAATTACATTCAGGTCAAATCAATTCTTCATCCTATTTCCTGCAAGACTAGGTTTTGACAGGCTGCATCAGTATGGCAATCCAGGACTTAATTATGTAATTGAAATCATCCAAACACATAATATTTTATGTGTGGGCATGACCCAAGAGGGTCTGGGTATCACTGGATAATTTGTATTTTATTTGTAATTTAAAATAAGACACATCTGAATCAAAAACCCTTTTATGATTATTCTTTTTTGAATAGAAGAACAAAGAGGTCTGTGTATTTCAGTTAATTTGTAATTTCATCTGAAACCAAAAATGGAAGTCACATTGTGTATTTGTTATTTGTTTCAAAATGAAAACAGAAAACCAAATTCCAAAAACGGTCCAATTTTGGTTTTAAGCAACAAACAGTAGAATGCTGGACAGGAAGAAAGTAGAAATGAAGAATAAAATGTTACTATAGCTAAAGCTCCTATGTGTAGTTTGTTTAATAAAATTAATCACTTTCAAGGTTTGTAACCTCACATAAAAATAAACCATTTGCCTGCTATCTTGGTTGCCTTTAACAACCTTCATGCTGTTTCCTATGTGAAGAAATTGGTTCAGATTTTGTGTTGATGTGCTGAAACCCATTGTGCAGGGTGCAAAGCGCCAAATGCTAAAAGTTGGAAGGCATGATATTGTACATATGTATTTGACGGTTACTAACAGCTGCCTGGTGTTCGTGTTTGTTGTGTTGCACTTAAATTGGTCCCCGCAAATACTAATGGATCTAAAATTGTGTAAGACACGGATTAGGGGGGTTCATTGGTTGTTGTTTGTGTTTGTTTCATGTTACTTGTGTTTGATTTGTAAGGGGGGGTGTTGTGGGACAGGAGTCTGGAGGGAAAGAGGAGAGAGTGTAGCCGCAGAAAGAGTATCCACCAATATCCCGCATTCGCTCATTCATACTGGACATTCATTCTGCGGCATAATCCCTGTGTTTTCACAAAGCAGTCCGCTTTACCGGAACCAGCGGCTTAGAAAAAGAGTTTTACATGTCAATACAACACCGGCGTGCCAGCTGTGGTTTATCACACAGACATCATTCCGTCTCTGTTACTAACATTCTCAGCAGAGGCGGATCCAATCGGACACCACCTCTCCAGCTCCGTACCTTTCACATAGCAGAGCGAGCCAGCATATCGGCGTAATACTCCCAGGAAATAAGGCAGTGTGAAAGCTGCTTGTGTTTGAAGCTACAAAAGCTGTGCTTGGAGTATTTTTAGCATTTAGCTAGCTACCACCATAATGTGTCGACATTTACCAGGTGTAGTAACCAAAAAAATTAAAAATGCAGACAGAAAGGAGGATGAAGCGTAACATTAAAAAAAAAGTTGGTGGTCCAGTGTAGTGTCTGATACACTGTCAGATCTTCTTATGGTCCAGCTGTCCTCCCCAGAGATCAAGGAATACGATCCAGAGATTGTATAAAAAATGCTGATCCCACAAAAGCTGTGATGCTGTGGCACCAGGACTCTGTCAAAACCAGATTTCCTGGAGTGTGCAAAGAGCGTGATTGTAGAAAGTGAGCAGTCTGATGAGGAGTTTTAAGCTGAAGGATTAAGCATGATTAAGAGTGAGCAGTGATGAGATTTAAGTTGAATGATTAAGAAGCATTTAGAAATTAATTTACTGATAAGTTACATACATTTGACATAATAACTTATCTCAAATAAAAGAACTGAAACAAGTGTACACTGAACACAATTATAAACGCAAGACTTTTGCTTTTGCCCTCATTCATCATGAGCTGAACTCAAAGATCTAAGACTTTCTCTTTGTACACACAAGGCCTTTTTCTCTCAAATATTGTTCACAAATCTGTCAAAATCTGTTGTCAATTGGCATGCTTACTGCAGGAATGTCCACCAGAGCTGTTGCCCAGGAATGTTCATTTCTCTACCATAAGCCATCTCCAAAGGCGTTTCAGAGAATTTGGCAGCACATCCGACCGGCCTCAGAACCGCAGACCACGTATAACCACACCAGCCCAGGACCTCCACATCCAGCATCATCACCTCCAAGATCGTCTGAGACCAGCCACACGGCCAGCCAACACAGCGAAGGAGATATGTTGGCAAATGGTGGTCACACCAAATACTAACTGGTTTCCGGATCTTATTTCAATGTTGATTTTAGCCTGCAAGAAATGATGCAACTGTTTTTAGCTATGCTGAAACAATGGTAAACTACAATGAAACATGACATTGATACGAAGGTCCATCTTCCAGGTTAGTTCTAAAAAGTAGGTTCTTTAGAATGGAACCTATTCAGTACAATACTGTTACCTACTACGGTTTAACTGTTACACTAAAGTGTGGCAACGGTCTCATTATAATATTCAGTCTAGTTCACCATTTGTTATCATCCAATACATTTAGCTGTGCTGACATTGCTGAGCCTCTCCTGTGTAGTTATAGAAAAAGCTGCAAGATAATGCAGACATATCATGTCCGCTAAATACAGTCAATGTAATGTTGTCATGCAACGAGCATGGATTAGTTCAATGTCAAGCTGACTGTAATGTTCCAGTGGGAGTTTACCTGAATTTCTGGCATTTTATGTGAAGTTGTCTCCGTTGTGTAGGTCTTGGTTTTGGCTCATTCGTTACTTTTGAGCATGCGCAGGACCACACACTTGGAAACATAATGGTCTGAAACCTCACCCTAGAGGCCACTGAAAACTTGATCCTAGGGATCCTGATCCCTTTAATTAAGTATTTCTGATTCTTTAACGGGTTTTATACAGTCCTGCTCACCATTATTGGCACCCCTTCAGTTTTTGCATAACCTCTACAATATCTTCAGAAATAAATAGAAATGTACCAAAATTTATCATCAGGATCTTTTAATTGGAGGTCCAACGTAATTTAATAAAGAAAATTATTTTTTCAACTTACATATTGTAATTTCAAAGAAGAAACGGAAAAAAACAGCTATAATGGCACCCCTCTTTAATATTTGGTTGCACACCCGTTGGCAGTGATGACAGCCTCCAAACGTTTCTTGTATCTATAACCTTCTTGCACTTCTCAGCTGGTATTTTCTCCCACTCTTTATTTGCAAATTGTTCAAGCTCTTGAACGTTTGCAGGTTTCTTTTCCCCAATGGCAGATTTCGGCTCATACCAAAGATTTTCAATCGGATTGAGATCAGGACTCACTGCTGGCAATTTTAAAACAGTCCATTTTTTGCTTTGGGTCTTTGTCTTGCTGGAGGACCTGTGATCTTTGACTCAAACCAAGTTTTCTTACACTGGGTAGGACATTTCACTCACACCTTTCACAAAATCTATTGATAATTCTCTGATTTCATGATTCCTGTGATACGGTCAAGGCCTCCGGTACTAGATGCAGCAAAGCAGCCCCACAGCATTATGGATCCTCCATTATTCTTAACTGTTGGTAGGGTGTTCTTTTCCTTGTAGGCTTCATTGTGCCGTCTAAACAAACTGTTGGTGTGCATTGCCAAAAAGCTCTATTTTTGTTTCATCTGTCCACAGAACATTTTCCCAGAAGGATTGTGGTTTGTCCAGGTACTCTTTGGCAAAGATTAGTCGTTCCTTTTTATGTCTTTTCCTCAGCAATGGTGTCTTCCTTGGCCTTCACCCACGAAGCCCTGTTTGGTTTAGTGTGCGGCGTATGGTACTTGTTGAAACCATGACCCCAGACTGTTCCAGGTTGGACTTCAGGTCTTTGGATGTTTGACGTGGTGTTTTGTACACCATTCGCACCAACCTTCACAGACTTCTCTCATCAATTTTTCCCCCCCCCCCCCCCACGACCAGGGAGGTTCTTCACAGTACCATGCTTGGCAAACTTCTTAATAACATTACGCACTGTTGAAACAGGGATATCAAGCTCTTTGGAGATGGCCTCATACCCTTTGGAGATCTTTTGTTTGCTAATTATCGCAGTTCTGATGTCCTCAGACAACTCCTTTGTCTTCACCATTGTGACAAAGGAACAGGGGATAACAGATGGCTTTTTAAAACATGGAAGTCATCGTTCACTGGCTAATTCATGTCACATGGGCACAGAAAATCTATCACAGGTGATTCTCATTTGTGATTTACCACAGGTGAGTGAGTAACAATGTGTTTCCATACGGATTTACAGCAAAGGGTGCCAATACCAGTGACACAGCAAGCAAGTTTTTATGTTTTTTCCTCCCATTGTTTATTGTTTTAAATTGTTGTTTATCATTTGCTCTTTTGTACACAAGTTCTCTATAGAACAGAATCTTTTCACTAGATTATTTTTTTTTTCTGAAGATATTCCACATTATGTACTTAAACTTCATTGGAGCCAATGGTGAGCAGGACTGTAGATCCAATCACAGCTAACGGAAAAGTTAGTCTCACGTGACGCAAATGAGAATGGTTATGATGATTATAACAAGTTGTTTACTTCACCACTGCTGACTGTATAATCCTACCCAATCAGCATATACCCAGGCTGCTGCAATTGACTGAGCCATTTTGCTCCTGACATCAGGTACTGAAACAAATTCTCCAGATTTTCAGGAAAAACATTAATCAGCCCAATCCATTTTTCACAGTTAAAGAAACACTAGTTTCTCCTTGGCTTCCAAAAGCTGCCATCACTAGTGTGACTGATACTGAGCATCCCTTCATGGCTGCTGGCACTTTCTCACCACCAACTGTTGTCATGAAAGGGGGTGAATGACTCTAAGGTGACTACAACAACACCAGACGGTCACATGGGCATAATGTGACAGAATATGACAGCAGCATCTTTGTTGTAATAGGTCATAATGATGATAGCTTTAAAATGGCTGTCAGTTATTTCAGTATTTCATCACTGGGAAACATCATTGGGCATTTTACGGTTTTATTATAGCACACAGTGGAGAGATGACAGGAAATGAGGGGAGAGAAAGATGGGGAACGGTTCCCAGTTGGACTTGAACGATGGTTAGTGCCTTAACCTCTGGGCCACTAGGATGCCCCTATGTACAAATAATTGTACACTAAACACACCCATACACCTGTAGGGGTTATAGTGGTAATAACCAGTAACAGACATTTTGTACCGCAAATCTTACTCAAATAATTTTATTTATTTATTTATTTCACACACACACATCATCATTTTTAAGGACAAATTACAATGGTGACAGGAAGGTTAACCCTCAGGGATCCATTTTGGGCCCTCTTCTTTTCTTAATATATATAAATAATTTTGGAAATTCCACAATGGTTTTACACAAGGTTTTATTTGCTGATGACACAAATCTATTTATGTCACATAAGAATCCAGACGATATGGAAGAAACAATAAATAGAGAATTACGAAATGTTGCTATCTGGTTTCGGTGCAATTATTAACATCTTAACATAAATAAAACTAACTACATCGTGTTTCATTCCAAACAAAATCAATTGGTAAATAAGTATGTCTGTCTTAAAATAAATGAACAAATTATTGAAAGAGTAAACACCATTAAATTTTGTCTTTATTGATGAATGTCTACAATTCAAATGTCATATTGACCAGTTAATAACAAAATTATCAAAATACGTTGGACTATTTTTCAAAGTAAGACATTTTCTCCCGCAGTCAGCACTTGTTATCTTATATAAAACATTGTTTGAGTCCCATTTAAATTATTGCAATGTCATATGGTGTAACACTTTTACTAGCTACCTGGAATAAAATACAGTCTTTACAGAAAAAAATGATACGGGTAATGACGTGGTGTGAGCCAAATACCCCCTCGCGTCTATTGTTTCATCGCCTGGGTCTATTAAGACTTACCGAATACAATTCTTTTCATAATGCTTGTATGATATTCCAGGTTGTTCATAAGCTAAATGACCGATTGTGTGAACTTGTCCCAATCAGTCGACCCCAGCATACATATCACACAAGGGAAAAAGAGTTAATTACTGGTAAAATAAGATGTTTGAAATGTACGAGCCTGAGTGTAGTCTGTAGAGGTCCGCAGATTTGGAACAAGCTTGAGGAAAACCTTAAATTGGTGCATTCTGTCTCCGTTTTCAAAAAAAATCTGAAGGAAAATTTGCTCTTAACATATACTTTTTGATCATTTTGGAAGTGTTATATTTGTTCTGGGATCGATCTTTTGTTTGTTTGTAGCGCTTGTGTTTTGTTGTATTTATATTTATTTGTTTTTATGGCGAGAGTTTTTCTTGAATGTTATATGTTGTATGTAGATATTGGGCCCCCTCTTAAAAGCTTTAATAGCTTCTTTGGGGTTCCCCTTTTTCACACATTAATAATGGGTTTGCTTATTGAAATTTGTTCATTGATACTTACATACTGCTGTCTACCAAATAGATAACTTCTGAACCAGTGAAGGGCTAATCCTCTAATTCCATAATGGTGTAATTTATTTAATAGGATGTCGAAATCAATAGTATCAAATGCATTAGATAAATCTAAAAAAATACCAATACCACTCTCGCCTTTATCAATGGCATCATTGATCTTTTCAATCAAATCGAGTACCGCCATACATGTGGTTCTTTTCTTCCTAAAACCATATTGAGAAGAAGCAATAATATTAAGTTTATCAAGGTAGCCATATAGCCTATTGTACACTACTCTCTCTAAAACTTTAGAAACTGTGGGCAAGATTGATATCGGACGATAATTGCACATATCATTTTTATCCCCAGATTTGAACATTGGTATAATATTGGCAATTTTTGTCCTTTTTGGTACAGTTCCAGCAAGCAGAGAGAGATTAATACAATAAGTCAATGGCTCCCTGATATTAAATGCTATGGCTTTCAGAATTTTACTACAAATTTCATCCTAACCAGCAGTATACGAACTTCGTAAATTAGTAATTATTTTATAGACTTCATCACAATTA
>NC_060170.1:5159771-5171584 GCF_021292245.1 Micropterus dolomieu | reverse complement strand
CTTGTGTTTTGTTGTATTTATATTTATTTGTTTTTATGGCGTGAGTTTTTCTTGAATGTTATATGTTGTATGTAGATATTGGGCCCCCTCTTAAAAGCTTTAATAGCTTCTTTGGGGTTCCCCCTTTTCACACAATAACCTTCCCGTTACCATTGTAATTTGTCCTTAAAAATGATGATGTGTGTGTGTGAAATAAATAAATAAATAAATAAATAAATAAATAAGATATAGACGCACAGAGGCATGCAGAATGAGCAATAGAGGGGTTGCGGAAGGAGGGAGAAGTGGACTTGGAAAAAAAACTGCATAGAAAATATGTGAGAACATGGAGGACACAATAGGAACAGTATTCTGGTGGGGACAACTGGGTGCAAGCTGGGTGTTCTATTTTTGAGCATTCAGTGTCTTCTTTTGGCTGATATTGTGTTGTATTTAATCATACCTACCTGCCCACATACACACATACACCTGCAGATGTCAACGCATTTTGAAAAGTTGAATACAAACATAAATGTACTTAGAGAGCTGAAATTTTCGACATCTAAATAGTTTCTGTTGTATGCAGAATTAGAAGTCAACTGAAAAGTGTATGGAAGAATAATAATAAGGGAAACACGAGTTAATGACTTTCAGTTGTTTTCAGAATGTCTGCTCCTGTCTTCCCTTTCAACAAATAACTTTTAACTGCAGAACATAGTATAATTATCACTTCACATCCTGCGAAAGGACTCTATAGACATGCTGTCATGTGTACTTTCATAAGCATGAGAATGAAAAATGCCTGTGATCTAAGCATGTGCAGTTTCCCATTCTCTCTCAATTTCAATAAAATAAACTAAATAAAAAAATAAACGTGTGTGTGTGTGCGTGCCATAGGTCATTAGTATATAGAAGTAATTTTATGTTTAGGATCAATAAACAACAATATATTAATAAAAAAATCTGTATCAAATAAAAGAAAAAAAAAATCAAGTATCAAATGTGAAATGTAAAAAAACAACAACAAATAAATCCATTAAGTATTTATGGGTTTATTTTCCAAGGAACAATTAACAAACAATGAAAATAATAGTAATTAGAACATTTTACAGTAGTTACCATTTGCACCCCCCCCTCCCCTACCCAAGAAAGCAGTATAGCTAAGGTGCCTGAGACAGGACAAAGATGTTATCCATGAGATAAAAGACATTGCCAGTCAAGAAATGAGGTTTCTTTAGATAGATGTGTTAAGAAATTATATAAATTATGTAAAATCATATATTTTTTTGAATATTATTGTTACTTTTTCATTAATAAACGAAGTGCTACATGATGTCTCATACTCCTGTAATACATTATTTTACATCTTGGGAGGGTTGGCTCATCTGGACAAACAAACCAAAGTAAATGAAGAAATTCTCAAACACTATCACATCTAGTGCATCAAGTATGACCACTGACATTGTAAGCCTCACTGTTTGCACCACAGTCCATTTTAAACCACATAATACATGAAGTTTACAAAGGCATTGGCTGGGGAGGATCAAGGCTCCTCTCACTTTGCTTAATTAGATGAGCAATCTGCAAATCTTACCAAAATGTATTTAGAATTTTTTTAAATACAACAGAAACATAAAGTAGTACTGACAGCCATAATTTCAGCTTGTGGTAAAACGTTTTTAATGGGCATTTAGCATGTGAAAGTACAAATTACATATTTGTGTGCACAGTGGGGAAGCAACATCCAATAACATTTTTTAATGCAAATTCGGAAAGTATTCGTTATTGCTCACTTGATAGGCACACGGTCTTGTGTAGCAGTAAAAAGAAATGCATGCAGTAAAATGTGAAGTGTAGCTGCTGATTTGAGCTTCCCTGCTGTTACCGTTTGATTACCAAAGATACTCATCAGCTGTTTGTCTCAGGAAGGTAAAGGCACATTTCTGTCCACGTAACAAAGCCATAACAGAGGCTGGAGAAGAACTATATGAAGTTACAATCCACCTACATATTTTTTCAAAGTTTAGCTGGCTAATCTGAGCTTAGATTCTGGAAACTGCTGTTTTATTGCCAATGTCTCATTCTAAGGTAATAAAAACATAATGGTTCATTATGTAAGGTCTTTATACACCACTGAAAATGTAGTTATGGATCTCATGAATTTGAATTCAGGGTATATTTGGGAAAGTGTTTTTCTCTTAGTGTTTTATATTTAGGACATGAGGTTAGAAAGTGCAGCTCTGTCTCTACCTGTCCTGTGTCACACTGGGAGCAGAGGCTCTCCTCTTCTGGTACCCAGCTCTGTCTGTGGTGACCCTTTTCTATGGCCTGGCTCAGTCTGGATGTTGTAATTTTTTTGGTCGTTTCTCTCCAGTATGCGATATATTTTTCTTTTCGCTTGTTGATCATTTCCTTTGGTCAGCTTGAGTTGGTGTTGCTGTCCTGAGGTTGTTACTGCAGAGAGGCTCAGGACCAGCTGCCTGAGGGGAGTCTTCTCTGGTTTCAGCTTCTGGTATGTTAGGCTTTGTGATGGTATGCATTGGCTCTGCTCTGCACTGATTATTTTCTCTCTCTCTCTCTCTTGCTCAATTCAATTAATCCAAAGAAGGTTCAAATCAAGGGCAAATGGACTTGGTTGAAGATACTAGAAGACATTTCATCCCTCATCCAATAGACTTCTTTGTGCAGTATGACAAAAATTTGTTTTTTTGAAAATGAAACCATGTAAACCGATTCTGGTACAACCCCTAAATAAGGTTCTGAACCTGAACATTAGCATAATATGACCTCTTTGAAGTAAGTGTACTACAATTTAACATTGATCTTTTAACAGCTGCCATGTAGGGCTGTGCGATATGACAGAAAAATTCATATCCCGATACAGGTCATTTCATATCCCAATAACGATATATATCACAATATATAAAACTTTTTGTAAATTCAATAAAATATCATGAGTTACTGTTACTGAGGTAATTTCCAACTCATGATATTTAGCTGCATCATAAAGGTGAATAACATGAATAATACCATGATATAAAGTGAACAACACAGCAAGTAGTTTTACTAACGTTAGCTAGGCGGTGGGTTAGCAAACTGTTGCTACTTACTGCTGCAAAGCTAACGAGAAGATGAGACGCGGAAATATTTCGCTAAAATGTGGAATTTTTGACGCTACCAAAATAAACGATACAGCATAATTGTTATCAATAGACATTTTTCTGATAGGTATCTTCATATTGCACAGCCCTACTTCCAGGAGAGAAATTGGACCAATTCAAGGCTTAAATCAGACTTAATCTGCCCAGCTTTAGTGATCCCAGACAGACAGTTAGAAGCAGTACTTTAACATCACACTTACCGTTACAGTGATGTAATTACTTACTGAAAGTGTTTAATTGGTGATGTGATAACTTAGCTTACTGTAGTAGGAAAAGTGCACTACATACAGTAAATTTGTAATTTAATTACCTCTACGTGGTTAGCTCATGCTGCACATTTTTTTTTGTCTGTTAAAGGGTTGCCCATACAACACTGTGTGTCACTATTGCACATAATGTTTAATACTACTGCTGTCAAACTATAGGTAAAAATTCTCCAGGGATTTACAATACAATGAATACAAAAACACTAAATACTGCAATCTCCTTGGTGTCTATACTTATTTTTCTGTCATTTAACTTAACATGTGCAGACTGTAAATTTTTCAATTTTATTGGACAGTTTACTGTAAAGAGGCATACAGGAAACAGAGAGGAGATATGACATGCAACAAAGGACCATGGTAGCAATTCTACTGACGAAGTTGCCATTTGTAACCATTTGACTACCAAGGCGCTTGATACTAACATTTCACTTTATATTGTCATGCTGCACAGTAGCACCTTAAAGACAACCAGTCATATACAGACACAGGAAAAAGTACTGTATGTGAAATAAAGTGAAATATTTTTTCTGTTTACCGTTTATGCCAGTAACAGTATCTTCTACTTAGTTAAAAAAACATCCCAAATAGTTAAAAACAGCCAAGTGTCTCTCATTTCAAGAGTCAATTGCACTTCCATAAGTAAGGAAACAGGAAAAAATATTCATCGCATGTGCACTTGTGGAATGTTTTACACATTTCCTCAGAGCTCTGACTGGACGTTTATCACCATGAACCTCTGGTAGCCTTTCATTTCTCACACAGCATGATTATGTTTTTTACAACATAGAATCAACTTCATGATTTGACATGGGGAGGGTGGCCCTGCTGGTATGTTTCTTCTTTAAACACATACCACATCCCTTGCTCATGAAGATATCTAATTTTACAGCATGTAGGTGCACTTTCCTCCCTGGCTTTTCTTCTTTTCATGCACTCCCTCTCAGCTCTACCTTTTCTCTTTCTCTCATTATCTCTTGCTCCTCCACTGTCCATTTTTTCTCTACAGTCATGAACTAACCGAATGTTGTGTTGATGTGTAGCCTATGTGCGTGCAACCAATCACGCGTAACAGATGTCATACAATCAGGTTAAAAGCAGACAGACTGATGTTCTACTGTTCTGAGAGTCTGTAGCTGCCCTTTTCTCTTTGATTTATCCATTTCATTTAGCATTTTTAACACTGGCTTGACACTCCAGGCCAATCAGCTTGCCAGGCTACCGGGAAATCTTCCAGTGCTCCTGATGGCCAGACCACGTCTGGGTGACACCATATTTGGTATAACAGGGGAAGTGCATCGAAGGGACGGTGTTAAAGCTTGTCTAGTGGAGGTTATAACCAAAAATGATATAATGATATAAATGATCATGATTAATAAATCTTTAAAAACCCTTAAAACACCACCATAAATACTCATTAATTAAGAAGACCTCTTCGTGCCCTCAACTTTTCAAAATATTCTCTCTTTTTTCTGAGAAAAGCTACATTACCGCCTGTTTTCGCTAGACTTCTATATCAATACAAAAAAATATAGACGAAATGTAATGTTGCATTTAATTGAAAAGTGTCAACAGGACTGGGTACATTATTTTTTCTTTAATATGTAATCAATGGTTTACACACTACAGTGTAGCTGTAAGCAGATGTAAGTGTTTATTAATGTATTTGTCAATAATAATGCTTCCTGTGAGCAATTATAATTAGAAAGCTTTAATGGCGTGTGTTTGTGTACCCACAGAAGAAATTTTACTCCAGGTTTTCATTGTTCTTAATCTACCAAGTTCCAAGACTAAAATTACAGGAAAATATACAGCTAGAAAGAAGGACAACAAGCTGAACAAAGTTAGGCAAATCTTTATCAGCTATAACTACAGGTGATAATGAAAAGTTTGTATCATAACAAGGTTTCCATCTGAAGCCATCAGTAGTGCACCTGTATCAGCTGTCACAAAGTTCTTCTCTAAACACATGTCAGACTTACCACCAAAGTATTGATTATAGAGCCTGTATTGCACTCCTCATTTACAAAACACACAGTAACTTTAAGCTGTCTTAACTTAAAAAGCCTTTCTTTCTCATACATTTCTGTGCAAAACCGTCCACCACAGGAAAAAAAACTAACCTTAGATATCCCTCATGTTTGCACTAATGTTGGCAGAACTGAGTTTGGTTACTATGCACTAAATTAGAAAATTAGAAATTAAATTAGAATCCAGTGGAGATTATTGTCTGATGTTTTTTTTTATTCTTGTTACTGATTTTACAAATTCCTTGTTATTGTATTATTTGTTGTTTCTGTTTTCTGATTGTGTTCTTGTGATTGTTTCTTGTTCTCATGTTGGTAAGAGATCCTAATCTGAATGAGACTGTCTGATTAAATAAAAAAAAAAAAAAAAATTAAAATTGCAATTTTTAAGTTTTACTTGGTTTTCATAAATCATAACAAACTCTTTGTCTCCTCCCTGTTAATATCTCCTTCAGATCAGTAAGCAGCACCTGCAGACAGTCAAAGAGCGTTTCCAGGCGTTCCTCAGTGGAGATACCCAGATCGTTGCAGATGAGGCTTTCATCAACGCTGTCCAGAGCTACTATGACGTGAGTCTTTATTATCTGTTACATGCATATTTAACTCAACCACCAGTATATTCACAAAACATACATTTAATGTTGTTTATAGTGTGAATTTGATTGCATATACATTTACTGTACATGTATTACTGCTGGGTTTGTAACTATATCTGACCTCTGCCCTCCCTGTGAAGGAACAAAAGAAAGCTTCTCTGTATAACCTTAATAATACTTTATGCTAATTCTGTATAATTATTTAGATATAGGAAATATGTGCAAACTCCTTTGAGTCTAAACCTGTTTACCTTTTGCAAGCTGTTTAGTTACTGTTGCTAGCCTCCTCTTTTTTTTAATGGATCTGTCCTGACGGTAAAACCATGGAGTGAAAAGTATCCAAACCTCAGTGGAGAAAACTTGTCTTTGCACTGATAAATGATACAGAGTGTGCACTGAGCTCATCAGGGTAATCTTAATAATATGCTCCCTAATGACCAGGATTCAGTGGGCTTGATCCGCCCAGAATAGAAGAGGGAAATAAAATGTGAAGAAAGAAGAGCGAGAGTCTTCTCTGCATCTCACATTTCTAAACAGTCTGAATTGCACTGTTCATTTGAAAACTTTCTCTCAGAGGATCTTTCTGGCACAGTAGGTGAGTCGTCAGTTTCAGCCAATTTATAAAAGTAGTTTGTTGAACTTGTTCCTCTGTAGTAACATTTGACATACCGCTCAGTTTGTACATTTTCATCCCTTTTAACTTACTATAATGTTACTAAATGCATTCAACACAGATACTGAAAACTTTAAAAACTTTTTAATAATAATTACCTAAAAAGGCATATGAAAACAACCCCACTCATAGGTGTCATTTACACTGGGGACGCTGGGGACATGTCCCCACCACTTTTTGAATTGGCTGATTTTGTCCCCATCACTTTTTGAATTGGCTGATTTTGTCCCCATCACTTTTTGAAAGCATTTGTTAAAAATGTTCTAAAAAAATAGCTTGCAACAAGAAATGTTAAATAACAAATGAAATTGCTTTTTTATTTGCAAAATAAGAAAACATTCAGTGCAGTTTAAATCTAGAAGAAACATGTGCGCATTGTCTAAGAAAGTTACTTAAGCAACCAAAAAAAGCTACTGATTACCGCATTATATTCCATTATATTTTAATATTTTGAATTGTCACCTGCCACCTGAATTTTGTTTCCCTTCATATAAATAAAGACATTTAGACCATAAATTGGTGCAGAAAATGTCTCCACAATGCAGGAGGTTAAGAGTTTAATGCTCAAAATCTTCTGGGGGAGGACACCCAGACCCCCCGCTCATATATTTCAGCATCAAATATTTGATCTAAATAGTGCTACAAATCGTCCTGTGCATCGTCACGTCTCATGACCCGCATGTATCATCACGTCCCTAATCTGAGCTCTTATGTCCGCACCACTTTTCAACACAAAGTGACGACCTTGACCCCACTGCTCACTTTTTATAAGAACTCACATATTGTGCATTTTGCACAATTTTTCAGAAAAAATCTAAAAATTATTCTGAAAATTTTATTATTGTATTTTTAGTAAGAAAACATTTAGAAAGTAGTTTATGTCAAAATCTATTATGAAATACACTAGGACATGTAAAACAAAACAATGCTCTTCTTTATATAAACAAATGTCTGCACATATAATATGCACGTTATTAGGTTCACCTAGCTAAAATGAATGCAGTCTAGTACACAGCCCTGCGATAAATCACGCTGGTTTTAATATTTAGTTTATGTTGAAACTGCCCCATATACATTACATCTGTTGCAACCATATGATATGCTTTCCACATGTCATGATGTTATCTGTATGGTCCCTGTTAAATAAACAAAATAAATATAGAAATATTATGTTTACTTATATACCCATACCAAGTAAAACAGAAAATGAAATGTTACACTATTCATACAACCCTTTAAAAGTTACTTTTGACAAAAGGTTTCCCAGAAATGGACACATGCACAAGCAACATGTCAGATCTATCTAAGTTCTATGATTATTTTGTGTCTGTGACATTTAACAGATGAAGCTGGTGGCACAGGTTATCCAATTCAATTAAAACCTAAAGCTCTCAGGTCGGCTTTAGCTTCAGGCTAAAACTGACTGAGACAGACAGAGAGAGATAGGGGCAGACAGAAATAGGAAGATAGGAAAAAACAGAGACAAAGAGTTACAGACAGCTTGGCAGTGTCGACAGCAGGAATTTAGCACCCGCCAATCACAAGCTTGTATACACTTTCGAATATGAGTCAGCTTTCTGGCAATGCAAAAATGTTTGGTTTGTGATTCATCTTTGTTTCACTTAATTTGTAAAAATCAATAACAGGGAATATAAAAGGGGGTTTAACCTGTGATTGTGTAGGCCGGGCATATAGGCAGGACCTTGATACCGCAACTCCAACCCTGATCTATGACACATTGTAGCCCTCTGACACACAAACATTCTCCATTCACATACATGTGTTTTCACTCTCACATGAATTTATTTTCATTCTTACACCCAAATATTTTCATTCTCTTATGTACACATTTTAACACAAACATTCATACATTTTGCTCATGCACATGCAGTCAATGTTTACATTTAATATCAAATATATTATCTAAGAGAAAATACATGTATGTGTGAGCCAGAGTATAGTGGAGCAGGAGTCGTTTAAACGCATCAGGTGAGATACTTTTGTGCATGAAACATAACTAAGTTAACTAGCTAGTAGTAACCAAGCAATGAACGTTAGCTAGCATTACAGCATTAACATGTTGGTGATGTAAGTTGTGTGAGACGAAAGATGTAGTTCACTGAACGAGTTTCACACAAAACTAAATGTTACTTTTCTTCTTTACGACAAACTGCAACTTTCTTGAAGGACAAAATTATCTTTAAAATTGACTAACATCATATGTGTACTTCCGACAGTGGTAAATGGGATAAAAAAAAAAAGTTCTCTCATGCCATTGACTACCATACGTATTTTTTTTTACAAAATCAGGTCCCGTGGGGCGGAAACGGAAGCGAGGGACTTTCTTCATCTTCTCGTCCTTAGTGAACGAGAGGATGGCTGCTTCAGGAAGATTGACATTCTGTATGCAGATGTCAATCCTGCTCTCCTTGCTCCCTCCCCAATCACTGCATGATTCCATTTCCACTATACTCCGGCCCACACAAACTTACATTCTCCTCTTACATGCATATTTTATCATATGCGTACTGTATTACGATTCTATAAAAATGTGATGAGATTTCTCGTCAGGATAAAAGCTGTCTCACGAGACTCACATTTTTCACCTGCTGTCAAGCCACACATTACTTTGCTCACGCAGGGTTAATCAAATGTAAAACTAAAAACGTAGGCTTGCGGAGCGAGTCAACTCCACCCAGCTGATGCGACACCGGCGTGTGCTGTGATAATAATCTAGTGAACCTCTCAGGTAACGTGTGGATTTGTGGTGGGATTTCTGCCTGATCACAAGTGTTGACAATTCCTTTCGGTTTTTATATGCAACATGCAGTCCAAACTGTATTGGTAAAACGGATACTAAAAACAAGAATAGGGCAGGTAGAACACGCAGTAAAAAAGTACAGGAGTTTGTAACATTAAAACAAATGAATCGACAAGTCAGAGAAAAGGTGCCACATGAAAATTTGAACATGAGCAGGAAACTGGCAGAAACACAGGAGCTATTAAAGTCCAGGGGTTTGTAACTGAATTAAAATAAATGAATTTATCATTGAGGTGAAAAGGTGCCACATGCAGATTTGAAACAGAAACACAAAAGAGGAGAGAAGACTAAATCAGCCTGCATGTGTGCTGACTGAGCAGGGATGATATTAATTTGAAAAGTTTATCTACAGGAGAAACAACACAGAATGCCTGAGAGCTTTACTGCTTTATATTCATTTATATTTTGAATTTTTTTAGATATATAAAATATTTCCATGGTAAATTGGTGCAGAAAAATTCAGCAGAGTGCAGGAAATTATTATGCTCAATTTTCATATAATTCAGCATTAAAGATTTCTTAAAAATTGTGTTAAAATCTTGTCTCATCTCGTGAACCCAATCTCCTGTTTGGTCTCGTCTCGTCACACACCTATATATTATATATGATATTAAATGTATACATAGATTGCATGTTTGTGAGCAAAATGTATGAATGCGGTGTTAAAAAAAGGGTTGGGTATTGTTTAAAATTTTATGATACCAGTAGTGAAACCAGTACCCTTAGAGTGACACAGATAAGAGAATACTTCATTTGATACCTTGTGTAAAATGCCATCTGTTGAAGCCATAGTATAGCCATATTATATATTATATTATATTATACTACATATAGCCATATTGGTATTATTATTTTATGGTTATGGACGAGCAATGTGATCTATTTTATGAAATTACTGCTACTGTTGTAAATATTGGGAAATTGTATCAGATCTCTCCTTATCCTAATTAGGTCATCCACTCTTGTGGTATTTTCAGAGGAAGACCGAAAGCTTGGCTGATGTTTTTGTACAGTAAGAAGTAGAAAATGAGTAAGGAGGCGGCTTAAACAAGTCACTAACTTTCAATTCAATTTTCACCTGAGCCAGCCCTAACCTACACTAAACAGTCTAAAGAAGCAAACAAAAGAGAGTGTACACATCCAGCCGACCACATCAACTACAAAAATTGCGAGCAAAATGGTCACACTGTAGTGCCCTGGAGGGGTTTTTTGGAGGCAACATAAAGGTGTGGCTTCCCACTCTTCCCATTCTCAGGCAAGGCCAGAACACAGGAAATACAGTTTAGCAGTATTTATCTTCAGAGATGAGCAGTGCCCAAAACAACAACAAACAAAACACTCCAAGAAACCTACAACTTTCTTAATACAAAAACTAAAGAAAACACAAAGCTCTCAACTAGGCTTCTAATACCAAAAAACAGGAGAAAAGGGATGCAAACAAAAAGGGTTTCTCATTCCTACTAACTGCCAGTAGCTGACACAACAAAGAAAATTGATACATAGCAAACAAAATGGCTAAAACCAACAAAACAAAGTTGTCAAAGACAACAATCAGAGTTACAAAGTTAAGCCATTCAAAGTCTAATGTGTTCGCTACACAGGTTCACTCACAAAGTCTAGTTGACAACAGTTCTCTACTCACAATGCAAACAAACGTCTCGGGTTACGTATGTAACCCTGGTTCCCCGAGAAGGGGAACGAGAGACTGCGTCGGTTACGACACTATGGGAACGCCTCTTGGTGAAGCAGGTCTGAACGTGAATGAAATCACTCCAATCCTATTGGCTTGTTGCTAGAACAGTAAGGTGTGACAGAATAACCGGAGGAGTATAAAGCACACCTGTACACACTCATCATTAGCTTAAACTATGAAGCAGGCGCTTCAGGCGATACTCAGTGCTCTGACAGGGCAGAGCAGATGAAGTCTCCCGTCCTCCGCCGTCACATGAGGTGGAGGATGAAATGCCTGCAGCACTGTGGACCCTGCCGCACAAGAAGGCACTTTAGGGATGTATCCTGAATGAGGGTGCAGGATAGCCCTAATATTCCCCGGGGCAAACTCCAGGCTTTGCGGGGAAACCGAAAGCGCTTGGAGCTCCCCCACCCTCCTCAGAGAGGTGATAGCAAGGAGAAAGGCCATCTTGAGGGTCAAGTGCTTAGCCTCAGCTGACTCCAGGGGTTTGAAGGGGGCCTCAGCCAACGCCCCAAGAACCACTGCCAGATCCCAAGTGGGAACCTTGGACCGAGTCGCAGGTCTCATCCTCCGGGCACCACGGAGGAAAAGTACAACCAA